>NW_025533598.1:572500-677479 GCF_020615455.1 Coregonus clupeaformis
GTGTTAATCTGTGAACTAACTATAAACCCTTTATAAAACGTAAATGAATACCCATTAAAGTGTTGCCCATCGTACCTTAATCTGTATTTAGATGGAGACATTGTTCTGATGTTTAATGTAGAAAATTAATGTAAATCTACAGTGGGGAAAAAAAAGTATTTAGTCAGCCACCAATTGTGGCCTTAAAACCAATCACCCACTTAACAAGATGAGAGAGGCCTGTAATTTTCATCATAGGTACACGTCAACTATGACAGACAAATTGAGATTTTTTTTCTCCAGAAAATCACATTGTAGGATTTTTAATGAATTTATTTGCAAATTATGGTGGAAAATAAGTATTTGGTCACCTACAAACAAGCAAGATTTCTGGCTCTCACAGACCTGTAACTTCTTCTTTAAGAGGCTCCTCTGTCCTCCACTCGTTACCTGTATTAATGGCACCTGTTTGAACTTGTTATCAGTATAAAAGACACCTGTCCACAACCTCAAACAGTCACACTCCAAACTCCACTATGGCCAAGACCAAAGAGCTGTCAAAGGACACCAGAAACAAAATTGTAGACCTGCACCAGGCTGGGAAGACTGAATCTGCAATAGGTAAGCAGCTTGGTTTGAAGAAATCAACTGTGGGAGCAATTATTAGGAAATGGAGGACATACAAGACCACTGATAATCTCCCTCGATCTGGGATCTCTCCCCGTGGGGTCAAAATGATCACAAGAATGGTGAGCAAAAATCCCAGAACCACACGGGGGGACCTAGTGAATGAACTGCAGAGAGCTGGGACCAAAGTAACAAAGCCTACCATCAGTAACACACTACGCCGCCAGGGACTCAAATCCTGCAGTGCCAGACATGTCCCCCTGCTTAAGCCAGTACATGTCCAGGCCCGTCTGAAGTTTGCTAGAGTGCATTTGGATGATCCAGAAGAGGATTGGGAGAATGTCATATGGTCAGATGAAACCAAAATATAACTTTTTGGTAAAAACTCAACTCGTCGTGTTTGGAGGACAAATAATGCTGAGTTGCATTCAAAGAACACCATACCTACTGTGAAGCATGGGGGTGGAAACATCATGCTTTGGGGCTGTTTTTCTGCAAAGGGACCAGGACGACTGATCCGTGTAAAGGAAAGAATGAATGGGGCCATGTATCGTGAGATTTTGAGTGAAAACCTCCTTCCATCAACAAGGGCTTTGAAGATGAAACGTGGCTGGGTCTTTCAGCATGACTATGATCCCAAACACACCGCCCGGGCAACGAAGGAGTGGCTTCGTAAGAAGCATTTCAAGGTCCTGGAGTGGCCTAGCCAGTCTCCAGATCTCAACCCCATAGAAAATCTTTGGAGGGAGTTGAAAGTCCGTGTTGCCCAGCAAAACATCACTGCTCTAGAGGAGATCTGCATGGAGGAATGGGCCAAAATAACAGCAACAGTGTGTGAAAACCTTGTGAAGACTTACAGAAAACGTTTGACCTGTGTCATTGCCAACAAAGGGTATATAACAAAGTATTGAGAAACTTTTGTTATTGACCAAATACTTATTTTCCACCATAATTTGCAAATAAATTCATTAAAAAATCCTACAATGTGATTTTCTGGATTTTTTTCTCATTTTGTCTGTCATAGTTGACGTGTACCTATGATGAAAATTACAGGCCTCTCTCATCTTTTTAAGTGGGAGAACTTGCACAAATGGTGGCTGACTAAATACTTTTTTCCCCACTGTAAATGGTGTTGTGTTAACTAGGTGTTCTGACAGACGAGGGTCGTGTAGACGTAGACAGAGACGTGGTTCTGATGTTCAACGTGGTGGATGAGTCTATGAGCTGGTATCAGGAACACAACATCCAGACCTTCTGTTCTGACCCTGCCTCCGTCGACCCTGATGACCCAGACTTCCAGGAGTCCAACATGATGCATGGTGGGTAATCAAGTCTTTCCAGAACCTTCGAGGTTAACCCTTTCAAAGAGTTTTGCCTAGTGGAAAAAAACACCTCAATTTCTTTCTCCCTCTCCTCCCCCATCTCTCCCTCTATTTTTATTTATTTTATTTATTTATTTTAGTCATTTAGCAGACGCTCTTATCCAGAGCGACTTACAGGAGCAATTAGGGTTAAGTGCCTTGCTCAAGGGCACATCGACAGATTTTTCACCTAGTCGACTCCCCCATATCTCCCACAAGTCCTGTCCTCTTCCTTCCCAGCATCCCACATTTCTCCCTCTCCTCTCCCAATTGTGAAAAGTGAAAAGATGGCGCCAGAGGAGATGGCTGCCGTTTTACGGCCCCCTAACCAATTGTGCTATTATGTGTGTTTTTTTGCGTTATTGTAATTTATTCTGTACATAATGTTTCTGCCATCGTCTCTTATAACCAAAAAGAGCTTCTGGATATCAGGACAGCGATTATTCACTTTGTATTGGACGAAGATTTTTCTTCAACGAGTCGGACGCGAAGGATATTCTACAGACCCCGACAAGGTCCAAATCCCCGTCATTCGCAGGAGAAAGAGACAGAGATATCGTGGACGTAGGTCGGGGTGCCTTGTAAGGATCCGACGGCGAGCGAGTAAACTGCCTCTTCCATCAATCCTATTAGCCAATGTTCAATCATTGGAAAACAAAATGGATGACCTAAGATTACGGTTATCCTACCAACGGGACATTAAAAACTGTAATATCTTACGTTTCACCGAGTTGTGGCTGAACGACGACATGGACAACATACAGCTGGCGGGATATACGCTACATCGGCAGGATAGAACGGCTGACTCCGGTAAGACAAGGGGTGGCGGTCTGTGTATATTTGTAAACAACAGCTGGTGCACAAAATCAAATACTATGGAAGTCTCAAGGTTTTGCTCGCCTGAGGTAGAGTATCTTATGATAAGCTGTAGACCACACTATTTACCAAGAGAGTTTTCATCTATATTTTTTTGTAGCTGTCTATTTACCACCACAAACCGTTGCTGGCACTAAGATTGCACTCAACTGGCTGTATAAGGCCATAAGTCAACAGGAAAACGCTCATCCAGAGGCAGTGCTCCTAGTGGCCGGGGACTTTAATGCAGGGAAACTTAAATCCGTTCTACCTAATTTCTACCAGCATGTTAAATGTGCAACCAGAGGAAAAAAACTCTAGACCATCTTTACTCCACACACAGAGACGCATACAAAGCTCTCCTTTGCCCTCCATTTGGCAAATCTGACCATAATTCAATCCTCCTGATTCCTGCTTATAAGCAAAAACTAAAGCAGGAAGCACCAGTGACTCGGTTAATAAGGAAGTGGTCAGATGAAGCAGATGCTAAGCTACAGGACTGTTTTGCTAGCACAGACTGGAATATGTTCCGGGATTCTTCCGATAGCATTGAGGAGTACACCACATCAGTCACTGACTTCAACATTCACAAGGCCGCAGGGCCAGACGGATTACCAGGACGTGTACTCCGAGCATGCGCTGACCAACTGGCAAGTGTCTTCACTGACATTTTCAACCTCTCCCTGTCTGAGTCTGTAATACCAACATGTTTCAAGCAGACCACCATAGTCCCTGTACCCAAGAACACTAAGATAACCTGCCTAAATGACTACCGACCCGTGGCACTCACATCTGTAGCCATGAAGTGCTTTGAAAGGCTGGTCATGGCTCACATCAACACCATTATCCCAGAAACCCTAGACCCACTCCAATTTGCATACCACCCTAACAGATCCACAGATGATGCAATCTCTATTGCACACCACACTGCCCTTTCCCACCTGGACAAGAGGAACACCTATGTGAGAATGCTATTAATTGACTACAGCTCAGCGTTCAACACCATAGTGCCCTCAAAGCTCATCACTAAGCTAAGGATCCTGGGACTAAACACCTCCCTCTGCAACTGGATCCTGGACTTCCTGACGGGCCGCCCCCAGGTGGTAAGGGTAGGTAACAACACATCTGCCACACTGATCCTCAACACGGGGGCCCCTCAGGGGGTGCGTGCTCAGTCCCCCTCCTGTACTCCCTGTTCACCCATGACTGCATGGCCAGGCACGACTCCAACACCATCATTAAGTTTGCCGACGACACAACAGTGGTAGGCCTGATCACCGACAATGATGAGACAGCCTATAGGGAGGAGGTCAGAGACCTGGCCGTGTGGTGCCAGGACAACAACCTCTCCCTCAACGTGACCAAGACAAAGGAGATGATTGTGGACTACAGGAAAAAAAAGAGGACTGAGCACACCCCATTCTCATCGATGGGGCTGTAGTGGAACAGGTTGAGAGCTTCAAGTTCCTTGGTGTCCACATCACCAACGAACTATCATGGTCCAAACACACCAAGACAGTCGTGAAGAAGGCACGACAAAGCCTATTCCCCCTCAGGAAACTGAAAAGATTTGGCATGGGTCCTCAGATCCTCAAAAGGTTCTACAGCTGCACCATCGAGAGCATCCTGACTGGTTGCATCACCGCCTGGTATGGCAACTGCTTGGCTTCCGACCGCAAGGCACTACAGAGGGTAGTGCGTACGGCCCAGTACATAACTGGGGCCAAGCTTCCTGCCATCCAGGACCTCTATTCCAGGCGGTATCAGAGGAAGGCCCTCAAAATTGTCAAAGACTCCAGCCACCCTAGTCATAGACTGTTCTCTCTGGTACCGCACGGCAAGAGGTACCGGAGTGCCAAGTCTAAAAGGTCCAAAAGACTTCTCAACAGCTTCTATCCCCAAGCCTTAAGACTGCTGAACAGCTAATCATGGCTACCCTAACTATTTGCATGGTTACCCGTGCTATTTGCATTGATCTGATTTCTCCCCTCTTCCCCCATTTCTCCCCTCCTCCCCCATTTCTCCCCTCTTCCCCCATTTCTCCCCTCCTCCCCCATTTCTCCCACTCCTCCCCCATTTCTCCCACTCCTCCCCCATTTCTCCCCTCTTCCCCCATTTCTCCCCTCCTCCACCATTTCTCCCCTCTTCCCCCATTTCTCCCCTCCTCCCCCATTTCTCCCCTCCTCCCCCATTTCTCCCACTCCTCCCCCATTTCTCCCACTCCTCCCCCATTTCTCCCCTCCTCCCCCATTTCTCCCCTCCTCCCCCATTTCTCCCACTCCTCCCCCATTTCTCCCACTCCTCCCCCATTTCTCCCACTCCTCCCCCATTTCTCCCACTCCTCCCCCATTTCTCCCACTCCTCCCCCATTTCTCCCACTCCTCCCTCACTCCCTCATGTTATTTGTCACAACAGGTGGAGACTAACAGTGAAATATTTACTTACGGGTCCTTTTCCAACAATGCAGAGTTAAAGATAAAAAATATATAAATAAAAAAATTGAAATCGTGACACGAAGAATAAATACACAGTGAATAATGAATAAGAATAATGAGTAAAAATAACATGCGCTAAAACATTAAGATCTCTTTCCATGACATAGACTGACCAGGTGAATCCAGGTGAAAGCTATGATCCCTTATTGATGTCACTTGTTAAATCCACTTCAATCAGTGTAGATGAAGGGGGAGGAGACAGGTTAAAGAAGGAATGTTGTGCCTTGAGACATTTGAGACATGGATTGTGTATGTGTGCCATTCAGAGGGTGAATGGGCAAGACAAAAGATTTAAGTTTGGCCGCCATTCCTTCCAGTTCTCTGCTGCCAATGACTGGAATGAATTGCAAAAATCTCTGAAGCTGGAGACTCTTATCTCCCTCACTAACTTTAAGCATCAGTTGTCAGAGCAGCTTACCGATCACTGCACCTGTACACAGCCCATCTGAAATTAGCCCACCCAACTACCTCATCCCCGTATTGTTATTTATTTTGCTCATTTGCACCCCATTATCTCTATTTGCACATCATCTCTTGCACATCTATCATTCCAGTGTTAATACTAATTGTAATTATTTTGCACTATAGCCTATTTATTGCCTTACCTCCATAACTTGCTACATTTGCACACACTGTATATATATTTTCTGTTGTATTTTTGACTTTATGTTTTGTTTACCCCGTATGTAACTCTGTGTTGTTGTTTTTATCGCACTGCTTTGCTTTATCTTGGCCAGGTCGCAGTTGTAAATGAGAACTTGTTCTCAACTGGCTTACCTGGTTAAATAAAGGTGAAATAAAATAAAATAAAAAATGTTCGGGGTAGGTAGTAGGTGCCAAGTTGACATCCCTGTGGAACGCTTGTAGAGGTCACCTCCGACGAATTAAGGCTGTTGTGAAAAAAAAGCAGGAGCTGAAACTCAATATTAAAGAAGGATAATGTTTGATATTCTCAGTCGATGTGCGAGGTAATTGAGTACATCGAGCTGTGTGTGTGTGTGTGTGGTGTGTGTGTGGTGTGTGTGTGTGTGTGTGTGGTGTGTGTGTGTGTGTGTGTGTGTGTGTGGTGTGTGTGTGTGTGTGTATGTGTATGTATGTCTGTGTCTGTGTCTGTGTCTGTGTCTGTGTGTATGTGTGTGTCTGTGTCTGTGTCTGTGTCTGTGTCTGTGTCTGTGTCTGTGTCTGTGTCTGTGTCTGTGTCTGTGTCTGTGTCTGTGTGTGTGTGTGTGTGTGTGTGTGTGTGTGTGTGTGTGTGTGTGTCGCAGGTTAAATCTGTTCAGTCTACTGAGGGGTACTAGCTGCTCTAACTCCCTATTGGCCAGCATTTAAACACCTGTGTCTGATTCAGGTAATTAGTGGGAGAAACCTACAATTAACAATTAGCCAACCTGTTCTAACAAGAAAACATTCAATTAAAGACAATCAAGTGGTTGAGATGAAATGGTGGAAAAGATATCACTCATACAGTGGCTTGCGAAAGTATTCACCCCCCTTGGCATTTTTCCTATTGTGTTGCCTTAAAACCTGGAATTAAAATTGATTTTTTGGGGGGGTTTGTATCATTTGATTTACACAACATGCCTATCACTTCGAAGATGCAAAATCTTTTTTCTTGTGAAACGAACAAGAAATAATACAAAAAAACTGAACTTGAGCGTGCATAACTATTCACGCCCCCAAAGTCAATACTTTGTAGAGCCACCTTTTGCAGCAATTACAGCTGCAAGTCTCTTGGGGTATGTCTCTATAAGCTTGGCACATCCCATTCTTCAAGGCAAAACTGCTCCAGCTCCTTCAAGTTGGATGGGTTCCGCTGGTGTACAGCAATCTTTAAGTCATACCACATATTCTCAATTGGATTGAGGTCTGGGCTTTGACTAGGCTTTGACTAGGCCATTCCAAGACATTTAAATGTTTCCCCTTAAACCACTCAAGTGTTGCTTTAGCAGTATGCTTAGGGTCATTGTCCTGCTGGAATGTGAACCTCTGTCCCAGTCTCAAATCTCTGGAAGACTGAAACAGGTTTCCCTCAAGAATTTCCCTGTATTTAGCGCTATCCATCATTCGTTCAATTCTGACCAGTTTCCCAGTCCCTGCTGATGAAAAACATCCCCACAGCATGATGCTGCCACCCCCATGCTTCACTGTGGGGATGGTGTTCTCAGGGTGATGAGAGGTGTTGGGTTTGCGCCAGACATAGTGTTTTCCTTGATGGCCAAAAAGCTCAATTTTTGTCTCATCTGACCAGAGTACCTTCTTCCATATGTTTGGGGAGTCTCCCACATGCCTTTTGGGGAGTCTCCCACATGCCTTTTGGCGAACACCAAACGTTGCTTATTTTTTTCTTTAAGCAATGGCTTTTTTTCTGGCCACTCTTCCGTAAAGCCCAGCTCTGTGGAGTTTACAGCTTAAAGGGGTCCTATGGACAGATACTCCAATCTCCGCTGTGGAGCTTTGCAGCTCCTTCAGGGTTATCTTTGGTCTCTTTGTTGCCTCTCTGATTAATGCCCTCCTTGCCTGGTCCGTGAGTTTTGGTGGGCGGCCCTCTCTTGGCAGGTTTGTTGTGGTGCCATATTCTTTAAATTTTTTAATAATGGATTTAATGGTGCTCTGTGGGATGTTCAAAGTTTCGGATATTTTTTTATAACCCAACCCTGATCTGTACTTCTCCACAACTTTGTCCCTGACCTGTTTGGAGAGCTCCTTGGTCTTCATGGTGCCGCTTGCTTTGTGGTGCCCCTTGCTTAGTGGTGCTGCAGACTATATAGATAGATAGATAGATATATACTGAGATCATGTGACAGATCATGTGACACTTAGATTGCACACAGGTGGACTTTAGTTATCTAATTATTATGTGACTTCTGAAGGTAATTGGTTGCACCAGATCTTATTTAGGGGCTTCATATCAAAGGGGGTGAATACATATGCACGCACCACTTTTACAATATTTATTTGTTACAGTTTTTTGACTATTTTGCAACCAAATAACAAAAACGCCATCATTTATTTTTTTGAATTTTTTGAAACATGTTTTTATTTTATTTTTTCACTTCACCAATTTGGACTATTTTGTGTATGTCCATTACATGAAATTCAAATAAAAATCAATTTAAATTACAGGTTGTAATGCAACAAAATAGGAAAAACGCCAAGGGGGATGAATACCTTAGCAAGGCGCTGTACCTCTACTGGTATTCCATCAAGCCCTGGTGTTTTTCCAGATTGTAATTTGGCCTTCACACAGGTCTTTCTGTAAATGGGTTAATTTTACATTATTATTAGGAAAGAAATCCTTACAGTTAATATCATTCAGTGGAAATGGAGGAGACTGAAAATATAATTTGGTGAATCGAGTTCTGTAAAATTCTTTTTTTTGGTAGCATTTCTATGTTGAAGATTCAAGAAAAGGGTTTAGTCTGTTCACGTTGTCACAACCCTTATCAGTCTGTGTTGTGGAACTATGTCTGTTTGTTTTGTTTCTGTTTATACATAAAACAGTCCTGCACCGGTCAGTGTAGATGTTCTGTGTGTGTGTGAGCGTGTCTCTGTCTGTCTGTCTTACAGTGGAAACTCTGCTATGGGTTAGTTTAACTGGCTCAGCAGGCATGTAAATACCACTGCTTTCCCATGTTCAACTGTCACTCAAACACACACGCACACACACAGAATGTGATCCAAGACATATTCACTCCTTTATTGCATCAACAAAGACAGTAACGTGTGTGCTTTAGTTGTTTTAATAAGTTGCCATATTTTCTCACAGAGTTGCTCCAGTATCCTGTTTCAATCCCTCCCTGCTACAGTTTACTGAGCGATAGACAGTCTTCTGTTTATTCTGGTGCATGAATGAAAAAACACAAGCAAATATGCAGTTTACAATAGCTAGCGAGTAGCTAGCTAAACTTTTATACACTCAAATAAAAGCTATGTTACCTAGCAAGCTAACTCGCCAAGAGAGATGCGTTGAGTTGGCTAGCTAACGTTAGCTATGTTTACCTTATCTTGTTTCAGCAGAAAATAGAAAGCAGAGAGCATGTCCTGGTGATTGTGTTAGTGTTGTAAAGTAAAGACCTTTATGAGAACAGCATGTTGGAAACCCTAGTCAGACCTTCATGAGAAAAGCAGTTTGAAACACCACAGTTAGTCTGCTTTGAGAGAGAGAGAGAGAGAGAGAGAGAGAGAGAGAGAGAGAGAGAAGGAGAGAGAGAGAGAGAGAGACAGAGAGAGAGAGAGAGAGAGAGAAAGAGACAGAGAGAGACAGAGAGAGAGAGAGAGCGAGAGAGAGAGAGAGAGAGACAGAGAGAGAGAGAGAGAGAGAGAGAGAGAGAGAGAGAGAGAGAGAGAGAGAGAGAGAGAGAGAGAGACAGAGACAGAGACAGAGAGAGGTGACTCCACTCCGGAGCCAGAGCAGTCCGCTCCACCGGTGCCTGATCCAGCTCCGATCAGCAGCTCCACTCCGGAGACAGAGCAGTCCGCTCCACCGGTGCCTATTCCAGCTCCGGTCAGCGGCTCCACTCCGGAGCCTGATTAGTCCGCTCCACCGGTGCCCGGTCCAGCTCCGGTCAGCGGCTCCAGTCCAGACCCAGACGTCAGCCCCTCTCCAGGTTCGGGGTCTCCCACACCAGGGTCCAGACAGGGCCTGGAGTATCGTGGGAGGAAGGAGAGGGGAAGCAGCGCGCTGAGGTCCAGACCAGACCAGGGGCGCAACAGGGAGGCGGAGAGAATGTGGTCATCACGCCCTGAGCCGGATCCGCCTCCGAGGCGGAATGCCCACCCGGCCCCTACCCTGTTATGTAAAGGTTGTGCGGTCGGAGTCCGCACCTTTGGGGGGGGGGTACTGTCACGCCCTGACTCAGGGGACTCTTATATGTTGAGTCAGGGTGTGAATATTCTATGTTTCAGTCTAGGTGTTGTATGTCTATGTATGGCCGGGTGTGGTTCCCAATCAGAGGCAGCTGTCGCTCGTTGTCTCTGATTGGGGATCATACTTAGGCAGCCTATTGGCACTGTCTAGTTGTGGGATCTTGTTCCGTGTTGAGGCTTGTTTAGTGTTCAGCCTTTGGACTTCACGTTTCCTTTGGTTTGTTGTTTTGTCGTGTGTTTATCATTGAAATAAACATGTACGCATTTCACGCTGCGCCTTGGTTTGACCTGTCCTTAAACGAACGTGACAAGCTCTGGAAAAGCTCTGGACCACTGCACATGTTTCTTAAATCAGCATCTCTACATGTATGACAGCCATTCCATTCCAGTGTCTGTTGAATTCCAACACAGGCACACCTCATTCTACTGAATTAGGTACTGATTAGGTGATCACCTGAACCAAATGTTATTTAACGAGGAAAAGTATAAAAACCATTGCTGTGGTCATCACTATCCTCTTGCAATAGGACCAGCTGGATGGCAAAAACAGTGCTAATAGTACCTCAAAAGTAATATTAATCAAAAAATAACTATGGACCATGCCAAAAGAGTTGAAAAGGAAAGTTTTGAGTGAGGAAAAGAAGGGTTCAATTCTGGCTTTACTGGCAGAGGGATACAGTGAGCATGAATCAAGCCACGTACAAGGTTGTCCTGGAAGAAAACACGTTTCCTTTTGCTCTGACATTGTTCCCCAACTCTGAGGATTGGTTTTTCCAGCAGGACAATGCGCCATGCCACACAGCCAGGTCAATCAAGGTGTGGATGGAGGACCACCAGATCAAGACCCTGTCATGGCCAGCCCAATCTCCAGCCCTGAATCCCATTGAAAACTTCTGGAATGTGATCAAGAGGAAGGATCTTCTAATCTGTCATTTATAAACTCAATGCTCTGACTAGCAGGCTGAATACTGTGACAGAATGCTTCCTTTCCTCTCCCCTGGCAGCCTGCCTGCCTATTTTGGGGGACATGTTTGGCAACCTGCCTGCCTATTTGGGTCTATTCTGAGACACTATTGAAGTGGAATATATGATCTGTAACAGATGGTGTGCAGACCCTAGCAGTAGAAGCCTTGACCCATTGTTCACCCGTCTTGGAATAGCTGATGGTCAAATGCCGACGCTTCTACCTCCCAAGAGAGTTTTCAGCTGTTATCGTGACTGCTGTATACATTCCACATCAGGACAACAACAACAACAAGCTTGCACTTAACAAACTGTAAAAGGCTATAAACAAGCAGGAAAACCATGCACCCGGACGCTGCTTTTCTTGTTGCCGGCAATTTTTTTAATTCTGTGATGCCAAACTTTTATCATCACGTCTCTAGGGGCGTCCTAGACCACTGTTAAGTTAAGGCCCTCCCTTGTCCCCCCTTCTGCCAATCAGATCATGTCTCTATACTCCTGCTTCCTGTTTACAAAGCAGAAGCTCAAACAGGATGTACCCGTGACGCGCTCCGTAGAGAAATGGTCTTCCGAATCGAAGAACTGCTTTGCTAGCGCTGGCTAACCTCCTCCGTCTCGTGCTTCATCAAGAAATGCATCACCAACGTTGTCCCCACAGTGAAGGTTCGCTGCTTCCCCAATCAAAAGCTGTGGATTAACACTAAGGTACACGCTAAGCTAAAGGACAGAGCTACTGCACACAGGGCTATCGCAGCTACCCTCGAGGATACGGCTGAGGACGCGTACAACAAGTCCCACTACGACCTCCGCAGAGCCATCAAACAGGCAAAAGGACAATAAAGGAACAAGGTGGAATCCTATTACACCGGCGCCGACGCTCGACGTATGTGGCACGGGCTACAGTCCATTATGGATTGCAAAGGTAGACTTAGCCGTGATCTATCGAACGATGCCTCTCTACCAGACGAACTCAATGCATTTTATGCACACTTTGACAAAAAACAACACTGGGCCGTGCACGAAGGCCCCCGCCGTCCCAGAGGACTAGGTGATCTCGCTCTCCGAGGCTGACGTATGTAAGGTTTTTAATGTGGTCAACACTCGCAAGGCGACGGAGCCAGAGATTATTCACAGTATTCAGCCTGCTCTACGGCCATCCACAGGTCTCTAGCCACTCGGACAAAACCTACGTTGCTGCTAAAATGATTGTTGATTAGATTTATTACTCCATTACACTGGTGATTATTGATTATTGATTACCATTACTACAGTATGTATCTATCTATCCTGCTACTGGTCACTATTACTCCTGTTTACATATTATATTATATATATATTGTATATATAATGTACCATGAGTATATTACCATAAGTATTTATACACTGCTCAAAAAAATAAAGGGAACACTAAAATAACACATCCTAGATCTGAATGAATGAAATAATCTTATTAAATACATTTTTTCTTTACATAGTTGAATGTGCTGACAACAAAATCACACAAAAATTATCAATGGAAATCAAATTTATCAACCCATGGAGGTCTGGATTTGGAGTCACCCTCAAAATTAAAGTGGAAAACCACACTACAGGCTGATCCAACTTTGATGTAATGTCCTTAAAACAAGTCAAAATGAGGCTCAGTAGTGTGTGGCCTCCACGTGCCTGTATGACCTCCCTACAACGCCTGGGCATGCTCCTGATGAGGTGGCGGATGGTCTCCTGAGGGATCTCCTCCCATACCTGGACTAAAGCATCCGCCAACTCCTGGACAGTCTGTGGTGCAACGTGGCGTTGGTGGATGGAGCGAGACATGATATCCCAGATGTGCTCAATTGGATTCAGGTCTGGGGAACGGGCGGGCCAGTCCATAGCATCAATGCCTTCCTCTTGCAGGAACTGCTGACACACTCCAGCCACATGAGGTCTAGCATTGTCTTGCATTAGGAGGAACCCAGGGCCAACCGCACCAGCATATGGTCTCACAAGGGGTCTGAGGATCTCATATCGGTACCTAATGGCAGTCAGGCTACCTCCTGGCGAGCACATGGAGGGCTGTGCGGCCCCCCAAAGAAATGCCACCCCACACCATGACTGACCCACCGCCAAACCGGTCATGCTGGAGGATGTTGCAGGCAGCAGAACGTTCTCCACGGCGTCTCCAGACTCTGTCACGTCTGTCACGTGCTCAGTGTGAACCTGCTTTCATCTGTGAAGAGCACAGGGCGCCAGTGGCGAATTTGCCAATCTTGGTGTTCTCTGGCAAATGCCAAACGTCCTGCACGGTGTTGGGCTGTAAGCACAACCCCCACCTGTGGACGTCGGGCCCTCATACCACCCTCATGGAGTCTGTTTCTGACCGTTTGAGCAGACACATGCACATTTGTGGCCTGCTGGAGGTCATTTTGCAGGGCTCTGCCAGTGCCCCCCTCCTGCTCCTCCTTGCACAAAGGCGGAGGTAGCAGTCCTGCTGCTGGGTTGTTGCCCTCCTACGGCCTCCTCCACGTCTCCTGATGTACTGGCCTGTCTCCTGGTAGCGCCTCCATGCTCTGGACACTACGCTGACAGACACAGCAAACCTTCTTGCCACAGCTCGCATTGATGTGCCATCCTGGATGAGCTGCACTACCTGAGCCACTTGTGTGGGTTGTAGACTCCGTCTCATGCTACCACTAGAGTGAAAGCACCGCCAGCATTCAAAAGTGACCAAAACATCAGCCAGGAAGCATAGGAACTGAGAAGTGGTCTGTGGTCACCACCTGCAAAACCAGTCCTTTATTGGGGGTGTCTTGCTAATTGCCTATAATTTCCACCTTTTGTCTATTCCATTTGCACAACAGCATGTGAAATGTATTGTCAATCAGTGTTGCTTCCTAAGTGGATAGTTTGATTTCACAGAAGTGTGATTGACTTGGAGTTACATTGTGTTGTTTAAGTGTTCCCTTTATTTTTTTGAGCAGTGTATATTCCTGCTACCAGTCACTTTTCAGCCTTGTTTACGTGTATATCCTACGTGTATATACTACTTAGAGCTGCACGATTAATCGAATTGAGATCGAAATTGCGATATTGACATGTGCAATATCCATATCACAAGAGGCTGTGATTTTCTCATTTCTGTGACACTCCGTTGATACAACAAAAACTAGACTCCTCTAATAACATGTGCGAGACTCCGTTCATTCACTCTCCACATGCACAGAGGATGCTGACCAATCACAAGCGGGCTCTCTCCCTCTCTGCATGGCATGCACATGCTGGCCAATCACAACCAACCCCGCATAGAGCGGGCAGTTAGATGCTGTTGGGGAGAGAAAGGGCTTTACCTCAGTTAGATGCTGGTGGGGAGAGAAAGGGCTTTACCTCAGTGAGATGCTGGTGAGGAGAGAAAGGGCTTTACCTCAGTTAGATGCTGGTGGGGAGAGAAAGGGCTTTACCTCAGTTAGATGCTGGTGGGGAGAGAAAGGGCTTTACCTCAGTTAGATGCTGGTGGGGAGAGAAAGGGCTTTACCTCAGTTAGATGAGTGGTCCTCTGTAGCTCAGCTGATAGAGCACGGCGCTTGTAATGCCAAGGTAGTGGGTTCGATCCCCGGGACCACCCATACACAAGAAATGTATGCACGCATGAATGTAAGTCGCTTTGGATAAAAGTGTCTGCTAAATGGCATATTATTATTATTATTATAGATGCTGGTGGGGAGAGAAAGGGCTTTACCTCAGTGAGATGCTGGTGAGGAGAGAAAGGGCTTTACCTTAGTTAGAGAAAGGGCTTCACAGAGTGTCGGAAACATGAGTGCTGCTAGTGCTAACGACAACGTCAATCCGATGCCAAAGAAGTTTGAATCTTCGGTGCTGTGGCAGTATTTCAGCTAACCGACGTCAACCAATTAGAAACTGTCTAACTTAATCTACAACGGATTAAGTCGTTTTTTCCCCAATTTTTTTTGGGATAATTTGTACAGTGTATTGAGACCCCTCCTCAATCTACACACGATACCCCATAATGACGGAGCAAAAACAGGTTTTTAGACATTTTTGCTAATTAATAAAAAATAAAATTCTGAAATATCACATTTACATAAGTATTTAGACCCTTTACTCAGTACTTTGTTGAAGCACCTTTGGCAGCGATTACAGCCTTGAGTCTTCTTCGGTGTGACGCTACAAGCTTGGCACACCTGTATTTGGGGAGTTTCTCCCATTCTTCTCTGCAGATCCTCTCAAGATCTGTCAGGTTGGATGGGGAGCGTCGCTGCACAGCTATTTTCAGGTCTCTCCAGAGATGTTTGATCGGGTTCAAGTCTGGGTTCTGGCTGGGCCACTCAAGGACATTCCGAGACTTGTCCCGAAGCCACTTCTGCGTTGTCTTGGCTGTGTGCTATGGGTCATTGTCCTGTTGGAAGGTGAACCTTCGCCCCAGTCTGAGGTCCTGAGCGCTCGGGAGCAGGTTTTCATCAAGGATCTCTCTGTACTTGAATCTGTTGATCTTTCCCTCGATCCTAACTAGTCTCCTAGTCCCTGCCGCTGAAAAACATCCCCACAGCATGATGCTACCACCACCATGCTTCACCGTAGGGATGGTGCCAGGTTTCCTCCAGACGTGACGCTTGGTATTCAGGCCAAAGAGTTCAATCTTGGTTCATCAGACCAGATAATCTTGTTTCTCATGGTCTGAGAGTCTTTAGGTGCCTTTTGGCAAACTCCAAGCGGCCTGTCATGTGCCTTTTACTGAGGAGTGGCTTCCGTCTGGCCACTCTACCATAAAGGCCTGATTGGTGGAGTGCTGCAGAGATGGTTGTCCTTCTGGAAGGTTCTCCCATCTCCACAGAGGAACTCTGGAGCACTGTCAGAGTGACCATCGGGTTCTTGGTCACCTCCCTGACCAAGGCCCTTCTCCCCGATTGCTCAGGTTGGCCGGGCGGCCAGCTCTAGGAAGAGTCTTGGTGGTTCCAAACTTCTTCCATTTAAGAATGATGGAGGCCACTGTGTTCTTGGGGACCTTCAATGCTGCAGACATTTTTTGGTACCCTTCCCCAGATCTGTGCCTCGACACAATCCTGTCTCTGAGCGCTACAGACAATTCCTTCGACCTCATGGCTTGGTTTTTGCGCTGACATGCACTGTCAACTGTGGGACCTTATATAGACAGGTGTGTGCCTTTCCAAATCATGTCCAATCAATTGAATTTACCACAGGTGGACTCCAATCAAGTTGTAGAAACATCTCAAGGATGATCAATGAAAACAGGATGCACCTGAACTCAATTTTGAGTCTCATAGCAAAGGGTCTGAATAGTTACAGTTGAAGTTGGAAGTTTACGTACACCTTAGCCAAATACATTTAAACTCAGTTTTTCACAATTCCTGACATTTAGTCCTAGTAAAAATTCCCTGTCTTAGGTCAGTTAGGATCACCACTTTATTTTAAGAATGTGAAATGTCAGAATAATAGTAGAGAGAATGACTTATTTCAGCTTTTATTTCTTTCATCACATTCCCAGTGTGTCAGAAGTTTACATACACTCAATTAGTATTTGGTGGCATTGCCTTTAAATTGTTTAACTTGGGTCAAACGTTTCGGGTAGCCTTCCACAAGCTTCCCACAATAAGTTGGGTGAATTTTGGCCCATTCCTCCTGACAGAGCTGGTGTAACTGTAAAATGTTATAAATTGATTTGCATTTTAATGAGGGAAATAAGTATTTGACCCCTCTGCAAAACATGACTTAGTACTTGGTGGCAAAACCCTTGTTGGCAATCACAGAGGTCAGACGTTTCTTGTAGTTGGCCACCAGGTTTGCACACATCTCAGGAGGGATTTTGTCCCACTCCTCTTTGCAGATCTTCTCCAAGTCATTAAGGCCTCCTTCCTCGCACACGCTTTTTCAGTTCTGTCCACAAATCTTCTATAGGATTGAGGTCAGGGCTTTGTGATGGCCACTCCAATACCTTGACTTTGTATTGGATGAAACAAGAGGTACAAGTGTTCTTCTTCTTCTGGCTGAAAACATTCTGGCATGTTCAAGCAATGGAGATTAGACAAGGTAAAAAGGTATTTTGTCTTTAGTCGTTCTGGGTCTGTGCAGATGAAGGAGAGGAGACAAGAAGAGGAGGCAAGGAGAGGATGCTACTTAATTATTGAGATGCACCCAAGTGCATTTTTACAACCACCTGTCTGCATCTCACTGTCTGAAAACATCTTCACGTCGTTCTCTCTCCATCTCGCTATCTCTCTCTCTCTTTCGCTCTCTCTTTCTCTCTCTCTCTCCATCCTGTGTGATGTTGATTGTGGTTTAGTTGAGTCAGTACAGACAAACTGAAATCTCTTCACATTCAGACAGACAGACGTCAACATGTGGACCAAATGGAACCCTTTCCCCTATACAGTGCACTCCTGTTGTAGTGCCACAGGGCTCTGGTCAAAAGGAGTGCGCTGTATCGACAATAGGGTGCCATTTGGGACAGAGATTCACACTTCCTGCTTCCTGCTCTCCACCAGCCCACAGCAACAGCAGCTACAACACGGTCGCCTTCAGTAGCTGAACGTTGCAGATAGAAAAGCCATGAATAGAGCTGACTCCTTTTATTCTACAAGTCAGTGATTTATGTACAGTGAGGGGAAAAAAGTATTAGACAAAGAAATTATCAGTCTATAATTTTAATGGTAGGTTTATTTGAACAGTTAGAGACAGAATAACAACAAAAAAATCCAGAAAAACGCATGTCACAAATGTTATAAATTGTTATGCATTTTAATGAGGGAAATGAGTATTTGACCCATCTGCAAAACATGACTTAGTACTTGGTGGCAAAACCCTTGTTGGCAATCACAGAGGTCAGACGTTTCTTGTAGTTGGCCACCAGGTTTGCACACATCTCAGGAGGGATTTTGTCCCACTCCTCTTTGTAGATTTTCTCCAAGTCATTAAGGTTTCGAGGCTGACGTTTGGCAACTCGAACCTTCAGCTCCCTCCACAGATTTTCTATGGGATTAAGGTCTGGAGACTGGCTAGGCCACTCCAGTACCTTAATGTGCTTCTTCTTGAGCCACTCCTTTGTTGCCTTGGCCGTGTGTTTTGTGTCATTGTCATGCTGGAATACCCATCCACGACCCATTTTCAATGCCCTGGCTGAGGGAAGGAGGTTCTCACCCAAGATTTGACGGTACATGGCCCCGTCCATCATCCCTTTGATGTGGTGAAGTTGTCCTGTCCCCTTAGCAGAAAAACACCCCCAAAGCATAATGTTTCCACCTCCATGTTTGATGGTGGGGATGGTGTTCTTGGGGTCATAGGCAGCATTCCTCCTCCTCCAAATACGGCGAGTTGAGTTGATGCCAAAGAGCTCAATTTTGGTCTCATCTGACCACAACACTTTCACCCAGTTCTCCTCTGAATCATTCAGATGTTCATTGGCAAACTTCAGACGGGCCTGTATATGTGCTTTCTTGAGCAGGGGGACCTTGCGGGCGCTGCAGGATTTCAGTCCTTCACGGCGTAGTGTGTTACCAATTGTTTTCTTGGTGACTATGTTCCCAGCTGCCTTGAGCTCATTGACAAGATCCTCATTGACTAGTTATGGGCTGATTTCTCACCATTCTCATGATCATTGCAACTCCACGAGGTGAGATCTTGCATGGAGCCCCAGGCCGAGGGAGATTGACAGTTCTTTTGTGTTTCTTCCATTTGCGAATAATCGCACCAACTGTTGTCACCTTCTCACCAAGCTGCTTGGCGATGGTCTTGTAGCCCATTCCAGCCTTGTGTAGGTCTACAATCTTGTCCCTGACATCCTTGGAGAGCTCTTTGGTCTTGGCCATGGTGGAGAGTTTGGAATCTGATTGATTGATTGCTTCTGTGGACAGGTGTCTTTTATACAGGTAACAAGCTGAGATTAGGAGCACTCCCTTTAAGAGTGTGCTCCTAATCTCAGCTCGTTACCTGTATAAAAGACACCTGGGAGCCAGAAATCTTTCTGATTGAGAGGGGGTCAAATACTTATTTCCCTCATTAAAATGCAAATCAATTTATAACATTTTTGACATGCGTTTTTCTGGATACCAGTCCCTCCTGCAGCAAAGCACCCCCACAGCATGATGCTGCCACCCCCGTGCTTCACGGTTGGGATGGTGTTCTTCCTCCAAACATAACGATGGTCATTATGGCCAAACAGTTCTATTTTTGTTTCATCAGACCAGAGGACATTTTCCAAAAAGTAAGATCATTGTCCCCATGTGCAGTTGCAAACCGTAGTCTGGCTTTTTTATGGCGGTTTTGGGACAGTGGCTTCTTCCTTGCTGAGCGGCCTTTCAGGTTATGTCGATATAGGACTAGTTTTACTGTGGATATAGATACTTTTGTACCTGTTTTTTCCAGCATCTTCACAATGTCCTTTGCTGCTGTTCTGGGATTGATTTGCACTTTTTGCACCAAAGTACGTTACATTTACATTTACATTTTCGTCATTTAGCAGACGCTCTTATCCAGAGCGACTTACAAATTGGTGCATTCACCTTATAGCCAGTGGGACAACCACTTTACAATATATATATTGTCACGAACCGGCTCAAGTTCGTAACAAAAGGGAGACACGTGGAGACAAGGAATACTTAAAGTATATATTTATTAACTAAAGTAACTAACTCAAATAACGATGGGGTGTGTAATCAGTAATCAGTAGTGTAAGTGAGTGTTTGCTTGCATAAATGTAATATGGAAAAGTGTTGAGAGGTGCCAAATCAAACAACCAAAAAGTCCACAAAAAATACCACAACCAAAGTCAAAGTATCTGCCTGGAGAGAGTCACCCTCATGAATGTGGAAGAGGTCCATTTATACTGGGACACACCCGGCCCAGGTGTTTCCCATGTAGCTGACGACCCTCCCAACTCCACCCACCGGCATCCTAATAAGGAAACAAGAGCAAAGAGAGAATACGGCAGACAGAGTGGGAGGGTCGTCACACCCCCCCATAAGACCGGGGACCAACAAGGACCCCGGACCAACGTACCAGCCCCTGCGTCCCAAACCGACAAATTTTACATGTTCACCCCTCCACTTGCCCCACCCATCATCCTCCTCTCCAGACCTCAGCAACCTTTACACAGGAAGCAACCTTTAAGAGGAAAGAAGAACACAAGACTAGGAAGGGACAAACAGGAAAGATAGAACATGACAAAATCAAACCATCTATCTCTTTCCGCCCATCAACAGGTAGATGCGTAAGAAGGCTATCTAAAATCTCCAGTGTCTCTGAATTCTTCAATCTACCCTGCAGTATGCAATCGTCAGGACCAGAAACATCTTCCCGCTCCTGCACAGACCTAGCATGACCAAAACTCTTGGAATAAACAGTATCAGCCAAAAGAACAGCCTTACCGTCCTCTGTAGACTCCCACTGTTCAGTCTCAGAGGAACGTGCATAATAGGGTTTTAACAAATTTACATGGCACAGTTGGTGTGCTTTCCTCCGTTCTGGAGTGGCAACTAGATAATTTTGCTCAGTGTACTGCCGCACCACTGTATATGGACCTTGAAACTTGGCTTGAAAAGGAGAACCAACAATTGGCAGCAGAGCCAGAACCTGATCACCTGGACTAAAGTGACGAGGCTCAGCTCGGCGATCATATATGCTCTTCATCCTGTCCTGTGAAGATGCTAGCTTCTCTTTAGCCATTTCACCAGCGGCATACAAGCGTCGCCGAAAATCACCCACATATGATAACAGTGACTGAGGAGGCTCGGGAGACTTCCAGTCATCCTGGAGAACAGATAAAAGCCCACGCACCCGATGTCCAAACACTAGGTCATTTGGACTAAAACCTGTGCTCTCCTGTGAAACCTCCCTAGCAGCTAACAATAACCAAGGCAACCCCTCCTCCCAATCCTTTTCCATCTCAGTACAATAAGCTCTCAACAAAGACTTAAGTGTTTGATGGAACCGTTCCAGTGCTCCTTGACTTTACCAGTCAGCACACACTGCAACATCAAAGTGCGATCAGAATCAGGCCAACTCCTAGCGTCAGCAACACGCTCAAACAACGAAAAGAATGTCTCCGGGTCCTTTTCATTAAACTGGGGCAACAACCGTAAATTCCCTACAACATCAAATGTGTCTGGATTACGACCAAAAGAGGAACGACCCCTAGGTAACTCTGGGTCACCTTCCCAGAGCAAACTCTCCCCTGAGAGCTTTCCTTCTCTAACCAACTCTAGTCGCTCTTGTTGCAGCTTGATTTTTAGCACGCTCCATATCCTGTTTAAATTCCAATTTCCTTTCATATTTTACACGATCATGCTCCATTTTAGCTTGTTCATGCTCCATTTTAGCTTGTTCATGCTCCATTTTAGCTCTTTGTCCATTTTTTTCATGCTCTAGCTGTAACAGAAGCAGTTCTTTCTGCTGTTCAAAAGAAGACCACTATGACTAACCGATGGAGCGGTCATTGTAACATATCGGGAGACAACGTGTCCTCAGCAGAGGCTGCCCCAGTGGTAACATCCAGAATACCACTCTCCATCAAATTGGCCTTCAATATTAACCTAATAGAATTTTTTAGACGTTTATCACTAATTTCAACCTTGTAGTGTTCAGCAACCTTCAACAGCTGTTCTTTAGTACATAATTCTAACAGTTCTTCTGATGGAAAGCGAATGAACTCGTCTACATTAGACGCCATAATCAGGAGAAAAAAAAATATATATATATCATAATAATCTTGCTCAACCCCTCTGCTGAGCACACCAGACACAAGAGAAATGACAATCACACCGAGTACCACAGAAGAGAGCTGGGATATGGAGCTTCCCCAAAACCTACAATAACTCAACCCTAGTCTTCGTGCAGATTCGCGGTGGGTAATTACGCACTGTAGCCCGCTGGCAAGGAATTAAACCCCCCAGCACGCTGGTAGATTCCCCCAAGCCACGGATGTGCCCCCGAGACAACTGCTCAGTCCACAGACACCACACAAAAATAACAAACATTTAACCATGCCCAACGTATCTCAAAACAAAACACGTCACTAAGCCTATCAGGGGAAAAAGCTATAGCTCCGGGTAGAAAATGTCACTACCCTACCCAATCTCCCACTGAGGTACACAGCCGATTGTACTCACCTCCTCAGACCGATGTCCCAACAGCGAGTCGAGCAAGAGTTTCCAGGCTGGGCAGGGACTGGAAACTAACCAATGTACTCTCTCCAACGCAGTACACAACCCAAAGGCAACCAATACTGGGCCTATCAAACGCAAACAAACTAACAACATTTACAAAGAAAGACCCTACAGAATTGGACATTAACTCCACGTTCTCCCAAACACAACCAGTTCAAGATCCCGGACGAGCCCCCACTTGTCACGAACCGGCTCAAGTTCGTAACAAAAGGGAGACACGTGGAGACAAGGAATACTTAAAGTATATATTTATTAACTAAAGTAACTAACTCAAATAACGATGGGGTGTGTAATCAGTAATCAGTAGTGTAAGTGAGTGTTTGCTTGCATAAATGTAATATGGAAAAGTGTTGAGAGGTGCCAAATCAAACAACCAAAAAGTCCACAAAAAATACCACAACCAAAGTCAAAGTATCTGCCTGGAGAGAGTCACCCTCATGAATGTGGAAGAGGTCCATTTATACTGGGACACACCCGGCCCAGGTGTTTCCCATGTAGCTGACGACCCTCCCAACTCCGCCCACCGGCATCCTAATAAGGAAACAAGAGCAAAGAGAGAATACGGCAGACAGAGTGGGAGGGTCGTCACAATATATATATATATATATATATATATATATATATATTTATTTTTTGGGGGGGTGGGGTAAGTTTGGGTAGAAGGATTACTTTATCCTATCCCAGGTATTCCTTAAAGAGGTGGGGTTTCAAATGTCTCCGGAAGGTGGTGAGTGACTCCGCTGTCCTGGCGTCGTGAGGGAGCTTGTTCCACCATTGGGGTGCCAGAGCAGCGAACAGTTTTGACTGGGCTGAGCGGGAACTGTGCTTCAGCAGAGGTAGGGGGCCAGCAGGCCAGAGGTGGATGAACGCAATGCCCTCGTTTGGGTATAGGGACTGATCAGAGCCTGAAGGTACGGAGGTGCCGTTCCCCTCACAGCTCCATAGGCAAGCACCATGGTCTTGTAGCAGATGCGAGCTTCAACTGGAAGCCAGTGGAGTGTGCGGAGGAGTGGGGTGACGTGAGAGAACTTGGGAAGGTTGAACACCAGACGGGCTGCGGCATTCTGGATGAGTTGTAGGGGTTTAATGGCACAGGCAGGGAGCCCAGCCAACAGCGAGTTGCAGTAATCCAGACGGGAGATGACAAGTGCCTGGATTAGGACCTGTGCCGCTTCCTGTGTAAGAAGGGTCGTACTCTCCGAATGTTGGAAAGGTGGCATCCTATGACAGTATGATGGCTGCGTGGTCCCATGGTGTTTATACTTGCGTACTATTGTTTGTACAGATGAACGTGGTACCTTCAGGCATTTGGAAACTGCTCCCAAGGATGAACCATCACGTTGATGACTGGACCAATCGTGGTAATGGCCATCACGTTGATGACTGGACCAAACGTGCTAAAGACCATCACGTTGATGACTGATCCAATCGTGGTAAAGGCCATCACGTTGATGACTGGACCAGACTCCAATGTTTTGGACACAGGCTGTACCTTGCTACATGTTTTTAAGGCACTTTGATTTATAATTTCAATTCTAATAATGATTGATCCTACTTATACATAATTACACAACCATCAGCTTCCTATTCCGTCTGTAGCCTATCGCTTTCTGAATACGTAATTAATTTAGGTTATTTAAGAACTCATAATGGTAAAATTGGAAATAGGAACGCAATGTAATTAATTAACTAATTAATTAGTGCTGCGCTTCTAGCACACTATAGTTTGATGATCATGTCAAAAATGAATGTTTGTTAACATGTATGTGTAATAATCCTATTGATTATCATATGTATATCAATGTTGGAAAATATTTGTTTTATTGGGTTTTTGCATTCAGTTAGCAGAGTATGTATTATTTCATATGATATCATTTTAGAAGTCATATTCTCTACCCTGACACTTTTAACCATGTCTGATGAAATGACCAGGTTTTCATCCAATTGTAATATATGGCCAAAAAAAATCATAATTAGATATTTTGTCCTAATCGTGCAGCCCTGCTACCAGTACTCTCCTCTCCTCTCCTCTCCTCTCCTCTCCTCTCCTCTCCTCTCCTCTCCTCTCCTCTCCTCTCCTCTCCTCTCCTCTCCTCTCCTCTCCTCTCTCCTCTCCTCTCCCCACCCTCTCCTCTCCTCTCCTCTCCTCTCCTCTCCTCTCCTCTCCTCTCCTCTCCTCTCCTCTCCTCTCCTCTCCTCTCCTCTCCTCTCCTCTCCTCTCCCCACCCTCTCCTCTCCTCTCCTCTCCTCTCCTCTCCTCTCCCCACCCTCTCCTCTCCTCTCCTCTCCCTCTCCTCTCCTCTCCTCTCCCCACCCTCTCCTCTCCTCTCCTCTCCTCTCCTCTCCTCTCCTCTCCCCACCCTCTCCCTCTCCTCTCCTCTCCTCTCCTCTCCTCTCCTCTCCTCTCCCTCTCCTCTCCTCTCCTCTCCTCTCTCCTCTCCCTCTCCTCTCCCTCTCCTCTCCCTCTCCTCTCCTCTCCTCTCCTCTCCTCTCCCTCCTCTCCTCTCCCTCTCCTCTCCCCTCCTCTCCTCTCCTCTCCTCTCTCCTCTCCTCTCCTCTCCTCTCCTCTCCTCTCCTCTCCTCTCCCTCTCCTCTCCCTCTCCTCTCCTCTCCTCTCCTCTCCCTCTCCTATCCTCCCCTCTCCCCATCCTATCCTCTCATCTCCTATCCACTCCTCTCCTCTCCTCTCCTCTCCTCTCCTCTCATTTACATTTTACATTTTAGTCATTTAGCAGACGCTCTTATCCAGAGCGACTTACAGTTAGCGAGTACATACATTTGTCATACTGGCCCCCCTCTCCTCTCCTCTCCTTTCCTCAGCCATAAATGGGTATATGTATGGTAACCTGCCTGAGATGGAGCTGTGCCAGGGTCGCCCGGTGGCATGGCACCTGTTTGGGATGGGCAACGAGGTGGACATACACTCCGTATACTTCCAGGGCAACACCCTATTGGACCGCGGTCACCGTGCCGACACACTCAGCCTGTTCCCGGCAACCTTCGTCACCGCGGCGATGGTTCCCTTGGCGTCCGGGAAATGGCTGCTGAGCTGCCAGGTCAACGACCATCTACAGGGTAAGTCACCTGACCCCTAACACCTGACCTACCAACAACTAACCTATCATTGACCACTAAGCAGGTATTGTTGATTGTAATCTGATCTGCCTGACCACCTCCAGAGGTAGACAGGGACGCATGTGGCCAGATTTCTGACTAGTGTAGCTGAATAAGGTGTGTTAAAGCAGGACTGGAGCAAAGACCTGCACAACCAGTATCTGGCCACACGAGGCCTAGTTAGATATGACATTAGTTCCATCCAGTAAGCTTTCCTTCCCAGGGTTAATTCAGTTCTTTATTTTATTTTTATTTAACCTTTATTTAAATAGGCATTTCAGTTTACAATGACGGCCTACCAAAAGGCAAAAGGCCTCCTGCGGGGACGGGGGCTGGGATTAAAAATAAAAATATAGGACAAAACACACATCACAACAAGAGAGACACCACAACACTACATAGAGAGAGACACCACAACACTACATAAAGAGACACCACAACACTACATAAAGAGAGACACCACAACACTACATAAAGAGACACCACAACACTACATAAAGAGAGACACCACAACACTACATAAAGAGACACCACAACACTACATAAAGAGAGACACCACAACACTACATATAGAGAGACACCACAACACTACATAAAGAGAGACACCACAACACTACATAAAGAGAGACACCACAACACTACATAAAGAGAGACGCCACAACACTACATAAAGAGAGACACCACAACACTACATAAAGAGAGACGCCACAACACTACATAAAGAGAGACACCACAACACTACATAAAGAGACGCCACAACACTACATAAAGAGAGACACCACAACACTACATAAAGAGAGACACCACAACACTACATAAAGAGAGACACCACAACACTACATAAAGAGAGACGCCACAACACTACAGAGACACCACAACACTACATAAAGAGAGACGCCACAACACTACATAAAGAGACACCACAACACTACATAAAGAGAGACACCACAACACTACATAAAGAGAGACACCACAACACTACATAAAGAGAGACACCACAACACTACATAAAGAGATACACCACAACACTACATAAAGAGAGACACCACAACACTACATAAAGAGAGACACCACAACACTACATAAAGAGAGACGCCACAACACTACATAAAGAGAGACACCACAACACTACATAAAGAGAGACGCCACAACACTACATAAAGAGAGACGCCACAACACTACATAAAGAGACACCACAACACTACATAAAGAGAGACACCACAACACTACATAAAGAGAGACACCACAACACTACATAAAGAGAGACACCACAACACTACATAAAGAGAGACGCCACAACACTACATAAAGAGAGACACCACAACACTACATAAAGAGAGACACCACAACACTACATAAAGAGAGACACCACAACACTACATAAAGAGAGACGCCACAACACTACATAGAGACACCACAACACTACATAAAGAGAGACGCCACAACACTACATAAAGAGACACCACAACACTACATAAAGAGAGACACCACAACACTACATAAAGAGAGACACCACAACACTACATAAAGAGAGACACCACAACACTACATAAAGAGAGACACCACAACACTACATAGAGATACCATAACACTACATAAAGAGAGACACCACAACACTACATAAAGAGAGACGCCACAACACTACATAAAGAGAGACGCCACAACACTACATAAAGAGAGACGCCACAACACTACATAAAGAGACACCACAACACTACATAAAGAGAGACACCACAACACTACATAAAGAGACACCACAACACTACATAAAGAGAGACACCACAACACTACAGAGAGACGCCACAACACTACATAAAGAGAGACACCACAACACTACATAAAGAGAGACACCACAACACTACATAAAGAGAGACACCACAACACTACATAAAGAGAGACGCCACAACACTACATAAAGAGAGACCTAAGACAACAATATAGCATGGCAGCAACACATGCCAACACAGCATGGTAGCAACACCACATGACAACAACATGGTAGCAACACCACATGACAACAACATGGTAGCAACACCACATGACAACAACATGGTAGCAACACAACATGGCAACAGCACAACATGGTAGCAACACCACATGACAACAACATGGAAGCAACACCACATGACAACAACATGGTAGCAACACAACATGACAACAACATGGTAGCAACACCACATGACAACAACATGGTAGCAACACAACATGGCAACAGCACAACATGGTAGCAACACCACATGACAACAACATGGAAGCAACACCACATGACAACAACATGGTAGCAACACAACATGACAACAACATGGTAGCAACACCACATGACAACAACATGGTAGCAACACCACATGACAACAACATGGTAGCAACACAACATGACAACAACATGGTAGCAACACAACATGGCAACAGCACAACATGGTAGCAACACCACATGACAACAGCACAACATGGTAGCAACACAACATGACAACAACATGGTAGCAACACAACATGGCAACAGCACAACATGGTAGCATCACAACATGGCAACAACATGGTAGCAACACAACATGACAACAACATGGTAGCAACACAACATGACAACAACATGGTAGCAACATGACAACAACATGGTAGCAACACAACATGACAACAACATGGTAGCAGCACAACATGACAACAACGTGGTAGCAACACAACATGACAACAACATGGTAGCAACACAACATGACAACAACATGGTAGCAACACAACATGACAACAACATGGTAGCAACACAACATGACAACAACATGGTAGCAACACAACATGACAACAACATGGTAGCAACACAACATGACAACAACATGGTAGCAACACAACATGGTAGCAACATAACATGACAACAACATGGTCGCAACACAACATGACAACAACATGGTAGCAACACAACATGGCAACAGCACAACATGGTAGCAACACCACATGACAACAGCACAACATGGTAGCAACACAACATGACAACAACATGGTAGCAACACCACATGACAACAGCACAACATGGTAGCAACACAACATGACAACAACATGGTAGCAACACAACATGGCAACAGCACAACATGGTAGCAACACAACATGACAACAACATGGTAGCAACACAACATGGCAACAGCACAACATGGTAGCATCACAACATGGCAACAACATGGTAGCAACACAACATGACAACAACATGGTAGCAACACAACATGACAACAACATGGTAGCAACACAACATGACAACAACATGGTAGCAACACAACATGACAACAACGTGGTAGCAACACAACATGACAACAACATGGTAGCAACACAACATGACAACAACATGGTAGCAACACAACATAACAACAACATGGTAGCAACACAACATGACAACAACATGGTAGCAACACAACATGACAACATGGTAGCAACACAACATGGTAGCAACATAACATGACAACAACATGGTCGCAACACAACATGACAACAACATGGTAGCAACACAACATGGCAACAGCACAACATGGTAGCAACACCACATGACAACAGCACAACATGGTAGCAACACAACATGACAACAACATGGTAGCAACACAACATGGCAACAGCACAACATGGTAGCATCACAACATGGCAACAACATGGTAGCAACACAACATGGCAACAACATGGTAGCAACACAACATGACAACAACATGGTAGCAACACAACATGACAACAACATGGTAGCAACACAACATGACAACAACATGGTAGCAGCACAACATGACAACAACGTGGTAGCAACACAACATGACAACAACATGGTAGCAACACAACATGACAACAACATGGTAGCAACACAACATAACAACAACATGGTAGCAACACAACATGACAACAACATGGTAGCAACACCACATGACAACAACATGGTAGCAACACATGACAACAACATGGTAGCAACATAACATGGTAGCAACACAACATGACAACAACATGGTAGCAACATGACAACAACATGGTAGCAACACCACATGACAACAACATGGTAGCAACACCACATGACAACAACATGGTAGCAACACAACATGGCAACAGCACAACATGGTAGCAACACCACATGACAACAGCACAACATGGTAGCAACACAACATGACAACAACCTGGTAGCAACACAACATGGCAACAGCACAACATGGTAGCATCACAACATGACAACAACATGGTAGCAACACAACATGAGAACAACATGGTAGCAACACAACATGACAACAACATGGTAGCAACACAACATGACAACAACATGGTAGCAACACAACATGACAACAACATGGAAGCAACACCACATGACAACAACATGGTAGCAACACAACATGACAACAACATGGTAGCAACACAACATGACAACAACATGGTAGCAACACAACATGACAACAACATGGTAGCAACACCACATGACAACAACATGGTAGCAACACAACATGACAACAACATGGTAGCAACACAACATGACAACAACATGGTAGCAACACAACATGACAACAACATGGTAGCAACACCACATGACAACAACATGGTAGCAACATAACATGGTAGCAACACAACATGACAACAACATGGTAGCAACACCACATGACAACAACATGGTAGCAACACCACATGACAACAACATGGTAGCAACACAACATGACAACAACATGGTAGCAACACAACATGTTAGCAGCACAAAACATGGTACTAACATTATTGGGACCAGACAACAGCACAAAGGGCAAGAAGGTAGAGACAACAATACATCACGTGAAGCAGCCACAACTGGCAGTAAGAGTGTCCATGATTGAGTCTTTGAATGAAGAGATGGAGATAAAACTGTCCAGTTTGAGTGTTTTTTGCAGCTCGTTCCAGTCGCTAGCTGCAGAGAACTGAAAAGAGGAGCGACCCAGGGATGTGTGTGTTTTGGGGACCTTTAACAGAATGTGACTGGCAGAACGGGTGTTGTATGTGGAGGATGAGGGCTGCAGTAGGTATCTCAGATAGGGGGGAGTGAGGCCTAAGAGGGTTTTATAAATAAGCATCAACCAGTGGGTCTTGTGACGGGTATACAGAGATGACCAGTTTACAGAGGAGTATAGAGTGCAGTGATGTGTCCTATAAGGAGCATTGGGGGCAAATCTGATGGCCGAATGGTAAAGAACATCTAGCCACTCGAGAGCACCCTCACCTGCCGATCTATAAATTACGTCTCTGTAATCTAGCATGGGTAGGATGGTCATCTGAATCAGGGTTAGTTTGGCAGCTGAGGTGAAAGAAAACCAAGTCTAGATTTAACCTGCAGCTTGGATATGTGCTGAGAGAAGGATAGTGTACCATCTAGCCACTCCCAGGTTCCTGTCTGAGCTGACTACCTCCCAGGTTCCTGTCTGAGCTGACTACCTCCCAGGTTCCTGTCTGAGCTGACTACCTCCCAGGTTCCTGTCTGAGCTGACTACCTCCCAGGTTCTTGTCTGAGCTGACTACCTCCCAGGTTCTTGTCTGAGCTGACTACCTCCCAGGTTCCTGTCTGAGCTGACTACCTCCCAGGTTCTTGTCTGAGCTGACTACCTCCCAGGTTCCTGTCTGAGCTGACTACCTCCCAGGTTCTTGTCTGAGCTGACTACCTCCCAGGTTCCTGTCTGAGCTGACTACCTCCCAGGTTCCTGTCTGAGCTGACTACCTCCCAGGTTCTTGTCTGAGCTGACTACCTCCCAGGTTCCTGTCTGAGCTGACTACCTCACGCTCTCTGTGTTTCTTAATGACAGGTTTTATAATACACAGCCTACTGTCACTCTGTCCTGTCCTTACCTTTCTGTGTGTGTGTGTGTGTGTGTGTGTGTGTGTGTGTGTGTGTGTGTGTGTGTGTGTGTGTGTGTGTGTGTGTGTGTGTGTGTGTGTGTGTGTGTGTGTGTGTGTGCGCGTATCAGCCGGTATGCAGGCGCTGTATGAGGTGGTATCCTGTGACAGCGGCGGTGGTGTCAGCCCCTCAGCAGCCCCGACTGCTGGCCCAGTCAGGAAGTACTACCTGACAGCAGAGACCATCACCTGGGACTACGCTCCTACCAGAACGGACACCCACACCAACCTCTCCCTCACACTGCCCGACAGGTAACGGACACCCACACCAACCTCTCCCTCACACTGCCCGACAGGTAACGGACACCCACACCAACCTCTCCCTCACACTGCCCGACAGGTAACAGACACCCACACCAACCTCTCCCTCACACTGCCCGACAGGTAACAGACACCCACACCAACCTCTCCCTCACACTGCCCGACAGGTAACAGACACCCACACCAACCTCTCCCTCACCCACACCAACCTCTCCCTCACACTGCCCGACAGGTAACGGACACCCACACCAACCTCTCCCTCACACTGCCCGACAGGTAACAGACACCCACACCAACCTCTCCCTCACCCACACCAACCTCTCCCTCACCCACACCAACCTCTCCCTCACACTGCCCGACAGGTAACGGACACCCACACCAACCTCTCCCTCACACTGCCCGACAGGTAACAGACACCCACACCAACCTCTCCCTCACCCACACCAACCTCTCCCTCACACTGCCCGACAGGTAACAGACACCCACACCAACCTCTCCCTCACCCACACCAACCTCTCCCTCACACTGCCCGACAGGTAACAGACACCCACACCAACCTCTCCCTCACCCACACCAACCTCTCCCTCACCCACACCAACCTCTCCCTCACACTGCCCGACAGGTAACGGACACCCACACCAACCTCTCCCTCACACTGCCCGACAGGTAACAGACACCCACACCAACCTCTCCCTCACACTGCCCGACAGGTAACAGACACCCACACCAACCTCTCCCTCACACTGCCCGACAGGTAACGGACACCCACACCAACCTCTCCCTCACACTGCCCGACAGGTAACAGACATCCACACCAACCTCTCCCTCACACTGCCCGACAGGTAACGGACACCCACACCAACCTCTCCCTCACCCACACCAACCTCTCCCTCACACACACCAACCTCTCCCTCACACTGCCCGACAGGTAACGGACACCCACACCAACCTCTCCCTCACACTGCCCGACAGGTAACGGACACCCACACCAACCTCTCCCTCACCCACACCAACCTCTCCCTCACACACACCAACCTCTCCCTCACACTGCCCGACAGGTAACGGACACCCACACCAACCTCTCCCTCACCCACACCAACCTCTCCCTCACCCACACCAACCTCTCCCTCACACTGCCCGACAGGTAACAGACACCCACACCAACCTCTCCCTCACACTGCCCGACAGGTAACGGACACCCACACCAACCTCTCCCTCACACTGCCCGACAGGTAACAGACACCCACACCAACCTCTCCCTCACACTGCCCGACAGGTAACAGACACCCACACCAACCTCTCCCTCACACTGCCCGACAGGTAACAGACACCCACACCAACCTCTCCCTCACACTGCCCGACAGGTAACGGACACCCACACCAACCTCTCCCTCACACTGCCCGACAGGTAACGGACACCCACACCAACCTCTCCCTCACACTGCCCGACAGGTAACGGACACCCACACCAACCTCTGTACAGTGTACGTGCCTGTCAGTGGAGGCTGCTGAGGGGAGGACGGCTCTTAGTAATGGCTGGAATGGAGTCAATGGATTGGTATCAACCACATGGAAGCCATGTTTGATACCAATCCATCGTCTCCGTTCCAGCCATTATAATGAGCCGTCCTCCCCTCAGCTGCCTCCACTGGTGTGTGTGTGTGTGTGTGTGTGTGTGTGTGTGTGTGTGTATGAGCGGCTGTAGTGTTTGTAGTGTTTACTCAGCACTCCACTCTAAACAGCTCCAGTCCTCCAGCTCTTCTGTATACTCTGCTCAGTTTCACTGTACAGAGAAATTCCCTCATCATGAATCATCAAAGCTGGAGAAACCACATTGTCACCCTCCTCTCCATCTCTCTGTCTCATCTCTCTCTCCTCTCTGTCTCATCTCTCTCTCCTCTCTGTCTCATCTCTCTCTCCTCTCTGTCTCATCTCTCTCTCCTCTCTGTCTCATCTCTCTCTCCTCTCTGTCTCATCTCTCTCTCCTCTCTGTCTCATCTCTCTCTCCTCTCTGTCTCATCTCTCTCTCCTCTCTGTCTCATCTCTCTCTCCTCTCTCCTCTCATCTCTCTCTCCTCTCTCCTCTCATCTCTCTCTCCTCTCTGTCTCATCTCTCTCTCCTCTCTGTCTCATCTCTCTCTCCTCTCTGTCTCATCTCTCTCTCCTCTCTCCTCTCATCTCTCTCTCCTCTCCTCTCATCTCTCTCTCCTCTCTGTCTCATCTCTCTCTCCTCTCTGTCTCATCTCTCTCTCCTCTCTGTCTCATCTCTCTCTCCTCTCTGTCTCATCTCTCTCTCCTCTCTGTCTCCTCTCTCCTCTCCTCTCTGTCTCATCTCTCCTCTCCTCTCTGTCTCATCTCTCTCTCCTCTCTGTCTCATCTCTCCTCTCCTCTCTGTCTCATCTCTCCTATCTGTCTCATCTCTCTCTCCTCTCTGTCTCATCCCCCTCTACTTCTCTCTTTTCCCTCCTCCTCTCCTCCTCCTCCTCCCAGTCCCTCTGAGGTGTTCTTCGGTGGTGGTGATGGACGGATAGGCGGTCGCTATATGAAGGTGGTGTATCAGGGCTACACAGACGATACCTTCACTACCAGACAACCTCTCACCCCTGAAACACAACACCTGGGAATACTGGGTAAGACCTGATGTCTCTCTCTCTCTCTCTCTCTCTCTCTCTCTCTCTCTTTCTCTCTCTCTCTCTGCTCTCTCTCTCTCTCTGTCTCTCTCTCTCTCTCTCTGTCTCTCTGTCTCTCTGTCTCTCTCTCTCTCTCTCTCTCTCTCTCTCTGTCTCTCTGTCTCTCTGTCTCTCTCTCTCTACCACTCTCTCTCTGTTTCTCTGTGACTCTCTCTCATCTCATTGTGCATTGTGGTCCTTTGTAGGTCAGTTGGTAGAGCATGGCGCTTATAACACCAGGGTAGTGGGTTCGATTCCCGGGACCACTGTATATTGCTTTGGATAAAGTGTCTGCTAAATTGCATATATTATCTCTCTCTCTCTCTCTCTCTCTCTCTGTGCTCCAGGCCCGGTGCTGAGGGCTGAGGTAGGGGACATCCTACAGGTGGTGTTTCTGAACAAGGCAGACAGGAGCTACAGCATCCAGCCTCACGGCCTCCACTACGACAAACACTACCAGGGAACCAGTTACCAGGACGGTGAGACACACACAGACATGCTCGCTCACTATTTCAAGGCCTACGTCAGTTATGTTTTTTCCTCTGACTGGCTGTGGTGTGTGTTTATATATTGTCCCCCCAGGTGTAGAGAAGCCAGGTTCAGCTGTGTCCCCAGGCTCCAGGTTCACCTATACCTGGCAGGTGTTGGACGGCCCCTCCCTCTCTGACCCTCCCTGTGTGTCCTACCTGTACTACTCTGGCTCCTCCCCTGTAGAGGACACCAACGCCGGCCTCACAGGACCATTACTGGTCTGTAGGCGTGGAGCACTGGGGGACAACGGCAAGCAGGTACATGACAGTCCACAACAAGATGGCCAACAAAGATGGCGCCGACAGATACGGTCGCCCTGTTTCTAGCTCCTAACCACTATTGTTTTTTTTGTTTTATTTTTACATTATTTGCTCAGAATGTTTCTAGTACTATTACCTACAGTAGAAAATTACTTTGGGATATTAGATTGGCGGTCACTCACCAGAAATTTGACTTCCTGGACCTGGATCCTTTGTTTGGACTACCCGAGGCTAACCCCATCCAATCAAAACGTTGCTGCCGGAGAAGGAGGAAGAGGAGGAGTGGGATCTTAGTCTTGCATTCCACCTACCTCTTCCGAGTATATTATTAGCTAACGTTCAGTACTTGGACAATAAAATAGATGAGCTCAGGGCGAGGATGTCCTTCCAAAGAGACATAAGAGACTAACAATCTGATTTACGGAAACGCTCTCCGGATATATTGCCCCCATCCATACAACCAGCGGGGTTCTCCCGTTGCCCTCTGTCCGCGGACAGGAAACGTGGCTCTCCGGATATATTGCCCCCATCCATACAACCAGCGGGGTTCTCCCGTTGCCCTCTGTCCGCGGACAGGAAACGTGGCTCTCCGGATATATTGCCCCCATCCATACAACCAGCGGGGTTCTCCCGTTGCCCTCTGTCCGCGGACAGGAAACGTGGCTCTCCGGATATATTGCCCCCATCCATACAGCCAGCGGGGTTCTCCCGTTGCCCTCTGTCCGCGGACAGGAACAAAAAACTCTCAGGGAAACAAAGAGATGTCTCATGGTGTGATTGTGGTAACGTACAGGAAGTCCTTTTGTTCTCCCAATCTGAATACCTCACCATCAAATGCCGACCGCATTCCCTCCCGAGATAATTTTATTTGGTTATAGTCACTGCCGTATACATTCCCCCACCAGCTGACACCGCGACATCTCTCAAGGAACTACACTGGACTTGGAAACCACATATCCTGAGACTGCATTTATTGTAACTGGGGACTTTAATAAAGGAAATCTGAGGAAAATGCTCCGGAAATTCTATCAACACAAGCAGAGAGAGCACCCCCCCCATTCCACATCAACGGGGCCATAGTGGAAAAGCTTCCTCGGCGTGCACATCACTGATGACCTGAAATGGTCCCTTCACACAGAGAGTGTGGTGAAGAAGGCACAACTTTTCAACCTCAGCAGGCTCAAGAAATGTGTCTTGGCCCTTACATTTACATTTACGTCATTTAGCAGACGCTCTTATCCAGAGCGACTTACAAATTGGTGCATTCACCTTATAGCCAGTGGGACAACCACTTTACAATATGTTTTTTTTTTCTTTCTTTGTGGTGGGGTAAGGGGGGGGTAGAAGGATTACTTTATCCTATCCCAGGTATTCCTTAAAGAGGTAGGGTTTCAAGTGTCTCCGGAAGGTGGTGAGTGACTCCGCTGTCCTGGCGTCGTGAGGGAGCTTGTTCCACCATTGGGGTGCCAGAGCAGAGCAGAGCCCTTAAGACCCTCACAAACTTCTACAGATGTGCCATCCTGTTGTATCACCAACATCCTGTTGTATCACCAACATCCTGTTGTATCACCAACATCCTGTTGTATCACCAACATCCTGTTGTATCACCAACATCCTGTTGTATCACCAACATCCTGTTGTATCACCAACATCCTGTTGTATCACCAACATCCTGTTGTATCACCAACATCCTGTTGTATCACCAACATCCTGTTGTATCAACACCTGGTGCGGCAATTGTTCTATTTGACCATCACAAACTTTTACAGATGTGCCATCCTGTTGTATCACCAACATCCTGTTGTATCACCAACATCCTGTTGTATCACCAACATCCTGTTGTATCACCAACATCCTGTTGTATCACCAACATCCTGTTGTATCAACACCTGGTGCGGCAATTGTTCTATTTGACCATCACAAACTTTTACAGACGTGCCATTGAGAGCATTCTGTTTTGCTGTATCACCGCTTGGTACGGCAATTGCACTGTCCGCCTCCGCAGGGCTCTCCAGAGGGTGGTGCGTTCAGCCCAACAAATCACCCGGGGGCACACTGCCTGCCCTCCAGGACACCTACAGCACCCGGTGTCACAGGAAGGCCAAGAAGATCATCAAGGACCCCAGTCACCCGAGCCACGGACTGTTCACCCTGCTACCATCTAGAAGGTAGAGACAGTACAGGTGTATTAAAGCTGGGACCGAGAGACTGATAAACAGCTTCTGGTAACCCTTCATTTGACAGCCTGTTAATAATTACATAGTAACAAAAACGAAATACGTAGTAACAATTTTGTCTTAAACGCAGGGGTTGAAACCGGTTCAGGGAACAGAACCGAAAACCGAAAAATAACGAACATTTTCAAGGAACAGAATCAGAACCAGGAAGGAAAGTGATCTCTAATGTTCAGGAACAGAACTGTTGTTATTAAAAGCATGGGAACCGGTTAATAACGTTATTTTACGCTCCGGGCGTTTTTTTCAGTCCCACTAAAAATGCAACAAGGTGCCTATGCCAAATCCCTCTCTGTCCCTCAGAAACTCCAGCGTCTGTCTGAAACTCCAGCGTCTGTCAGAAACTCCAGCGTCTGTCTGAAACTCCAGCGTCTGTCAGAAACTCCAGCGTCTGTCAGAAACTCCAGCGTCTGTCAGAAACTCCAGCGTCTGTCTGAAACTCCAGCGTCTGTCTGAAACTCCAGCGTCTGTCTGAAACTCCAGCGTCTGTCAGAAACTCCAGCGTCTGTCTGAAACTCCAGCGTCTGTCTGAAACTCCAGCGTCTGTCTGAAACTCCAGCGTCTGTCTGAAACTCCAGCGTCTCTCTGAAACTCCAGCGTCTGTCTGAAACTCCAGCGTCTGTCTGAAACTCCAGCGTCTGTCTGAAACTCCAGCGTCTGTCTGAAACTCCAGCGTCTGTCTGAAACTCCAGCGTCTGTCTGAAACTCCAGCGTCTGTCTGCCAGCTGAACATCTTTACCAGTGGGTGTGAGACAGGGTACAGTCCAGGCAGCAGGCTGTTAGCCAGCCGGCCAGCTTAGTGGAGTCTGCCACTAGCACAGTCAGGGTAGTCAGCTCAGCTACAGTGACTGCTCAGACAGTGTTTCTGTGCCTCGATCTAGGTTGGGCAAAACTAAACATGGCGGTGTTCGCCTTACCAATCTCACTGGAATAAAGATCTCCTCCATTCCTGTCATTATTGAAAGAGATTGTGATATCTCACATCTCATAATAGGGCTACTTAACGTTAGATCCCTCACTTCCAAGGCAGTTATGGTCAATGAACTAATCACTGATCATAATCTTGATGTGATTGGCCTGACTGAAACATGGCTCAAGCCTGATAAATTTACTGTGTTAAATGAGGCCTCTCCTCCTGGTTACACTAGTGACCATATCCCCCGCGCATCCCGCAAAGGTGGAGGTGTTGCTAACATTTACGACAGCAAATGTCAATTTACAGAAATGGCGCTCCACCAAACTGGAAGTCTTCCTACTAGCTTGGAAAGAAAGTACAGAGCAATATCGAAGAGCCCTCACTGCTGCTCGATCATCCTATTTTTCCAACCTAATTGAGGAGAATAAGAACAATCCAAAATGTATATTTGATACTGTCGCAAAGTTAACTAAAAAGCAGCATTCCCCAAGAGAGGATGCCTTTCACTTCAGCAGTGATGAATTCATGAACTTCTTCGACGAAAAGATCATGATCATTAGAAAGCAAATTACAGACTCCTCTTTGAATCTGCGTATTTCTCAAAAGCTCAGCTGTCCTGAGTCTGCACAGAACTGCCAGGACCTCGGATCAATGGAGACACTCAGAACTGCCAGGACCTCGGATCAATGGAGACACACAGAACTGCCAGGACCTCGGATCAATGGAGACACTCAAGTTTTTTAATCCTGTATCTCTTGACACATTCATGAAAATAGTCATGGCCTCTAAACCTTCCAGCTGCATACTGGACCCTATTCCAACTAAACTACTGAAAGAGCTACTTCCTGTGCTTGGCCCTCCTATGTTGAATATAAGGAACTGGATGGCGGCAAATGTTTTATTTTTAAACTCGGACAAAACAGAGATGCTAGTTCTAGGTCATAAGAAACAAAGAGATCTTCTGTTGGATCTGACAATTATTCTTGATGGTTATAGAGTCGTCTCAAATAAAACTGTGAAGGACCTCGACGTTACTCTGGATCCTGATCTCTCTTTTGACGAACATATCAAGAATATTTCAAGGACAGCTTTTTTTCCATCTTCGAACATTGAAAAAATCAGAAACTCTTTGTCCAAAAATGATGCTGAAAAGCTAATCCATGCTTTTGTCACTTCTAGATTAGTCTACTGCAATGCTCTACTCTCCGGCTACCCGGATAAAGCACTAAATAAACTTCCTTTAGTACTAAATATGGCTGCTAGAATCCTGACTAAAACCAAAAAATTTGAATCCACCTGGTCGTGCTGCTGCTCCAGTTTCCACTCTTCTCCCTGCGGCTATGGAACCCTGACCTGTTCACCGGACGTGCTACCTTGTCCCAGACCTGCTGTTTTAAACTCTCTCTCTCTACCGCACCTGTTATTTCAACCTCTCAATGCCCTGCTATGAAAAGCTAAGTGACATTTACTCCTGATGTACTGACCTGTTGCAACATCTTGGAGAAAGATCTGTCCTTAATGGCCATGTACTGTTATAATCTCCACCAGGCACAGCCAGAAGGGGACTGGCCACGCCTCAGAGCCTGGTTCCTCTCTAGGTTTCTTCCTAGGTTCCTGCCTTTTTAGGGAGTTTTTCCTAGCCACCGTGTTTCTACATCTGCATTGCTGCTGTTTGGGGTTTTAGGCTGGGTTTCTGTATAGCACTTAGTGACATCTGCTGATGTAAAAAGGGCTTTATAAATAAAATGTGATTGATTGATTGATAGTTACTTGTGAGGTACCACTGCATTGAACGACTCCATCCCATAAAGACAACAGCAAATCTGTCCATACATTTTTACATGGTACCACCTTCACAGATACGAGGTCAGAAGGCAATAAAATGAAACCGTACAGTTCAATATAGCAAAGTGGTTCCATGTAAATACCAGACAGTACAATATAACCAGTTTTCACAATGAAGACAAGGACACACAATTCAGAGAGAAGTTTATTTAACGAAAATCAACCCAACAAAGTAGAAACACATTCATTCATATCAAAGACCCAGCATAACAACAACAGAAGTGAACTTCATTTCTATGTGAATTTGTGAAAATCCTTTTTACATTAGCTACTGTACATACAAGCGCACACACACACACACACACACACACACACACACACACACACACACACACACACACACACACACATCATAGCATTGCTCTTATAATTTATGTGTGTGTGTGTGTGTATGTGTGTGTGTGTCTGTGTCTGTGTGTGTGTGTGTGTGTGTGTGTATGTGTGTATGTGTATGTGTATGTGTATGTGTATGTGTGTGTGTGTGTGTGTGTGTGTGTGTGTGTGTGTGTGTATGTGTGTATGTGTATGTGTATGTGTGTGTGTGTGTGTGTGTGTGTGTGTGTGTGTGTGTGTGTGTGTGTGTGTGTGGTGCAGAGGGAGGTGGACAGGGAGTTGTTCCTGCTGTTCTCTATAATGGATGAGAACCTGAGCTGGTACCTTCAGAGGAACATCGAGACCTATGGATCGGACCAGTCAGACCCAGACAAGCAAGACTTTCAGGAGAGCAACAAGATGCACGGTATTAATACACACACACCGCTTCTATACTTTACCCATTAAGTTATTGGACCTAAATACTTTCCATTAGTTAGCACCTGTTCAACTATTTTACTTTAGTTGCCGTCAACCTTTTACTATTTCTCTATATCTCCTCTGCGTGTAGTTGTTCATATTCTCTCTCCTCTCTTCCCTCCCCTCCTCTCCTCTCTCTCTCCCTTCCTCTCCTCTCTTCCCTCCTCTCCCCTCCTCTCTCTCCTCCCCTCTCCCCTCTCTCCCCTCCTCTCCTCCTCTCTCCCCTCCTCTCCTCCTCTCTCCCCTCCTCTCTTCCTCTCCTCCTCTCTCCCCTCATCTCCTCTCTCCTCCTCTCTCTCTTCTCCTCTCCCCTCTCTCCTCTCTTCTCCTCTCTCCCCCTTCTCCTCTCTCCCCTCCTCTCCTCTCTCCTCCTCTCCCCTCTCCCATCTCCCCTCTCTCCCTCTCTCCTCTCTCCACCCTCTCCCTCTCTCCTCTCTCCACCTCTCTCCCCTCTCTCCTCTCTCCTCCCTCTCCCCTCTCCCCTCCTCTCTCCTCCTCTCCTCTCTCCCGTCCTCTCCTCTCTCTCCCCTCCTCTCTCCTCCTCTCTCCTCTCTCCCCTCCTCTCCTCCTACCCTCCTCTCTCTCCTCCTCTCTCATCTCCTCTCCTCTCTCCTCCTCCCTCCTCTCCTCTCTCCTCTCTCCTCTCCTCTCTCCTCCTCTTCCCTCTCCCCTCTCTCCTCTCCTCTCCTCTCCTCTCCTCTCCTCTCCCTCTCCTCTCCTCTCCTCTCCTCTCCTCTCCTCTCCTCTCCTCTCCTCTCCTCTCCTCTCCTCTCCTCTCCTCTCCTCTCCTCTCCTCCTCTCTCCCCTCTCTCCTCTCTCCTCCTCTCTCCATCCTCTCTCAGCGGTGAACGGCTTCATGTATGGGAACCTTCCAGGCCTGGATATGTGTTCCGGGGACAGGGTTGTGTGGTACACTTTTGGGATGGGTACGGAGGTTGATATCCATGGGGTGTACTGGGAGGGGAACACCTTCCAGAGACACGGCACTACCAGAGATACACTCAGCCTGTTCCCCCACACCACCGCAACCGTCAGCATGCTGCCGCACAGACCTGGTACGTCCACACACGGCAGTGTCCGCGCCCCGCTGTTGGTTGGGACAGAGAGTTCCTGTTGTTTTTAATGGATGATCTCAATTAAGTGACCTCACAGCCACTTTCCTGTGACCTCACAGCCACTTTCCTGTGACCTCACAGCCACTTTCTCTGTGACCTCACAGCCACTTTCTCTGTGACCTCACAGCCACTTTCTCTGTGACCTCACAGCCACTTTCTCTGTGACCTCACAGCCACTTTCTCTGTGACCTCACAGCCACTTTTCCTGTGACCTCACAGCCACTTTCCTGTGACCTCACAGCCACTTTCCTGTGACCTCTAAGTTGGAGATTGGATCATAAACCAAAGTAAAACTGTATTGTTGCTCCTGGTCGGTGTTCAAAGTTCAAAGGTCGCCAAAAAAATCTATAAAATGGTAGGAACAAAACATTTAAGAGTTATTAGTTATTATTATTGTATGAGACAACAATACAAGCATTTTTGAGAAAGATAATTAGAAAATATATATATATTTACTAAATGTATATTTGGTTTCATTTAATTTTGATAAGAGATGAAAATATCAAAATGTACCAATTTTAAGATTGTGTCATATTTGGTGTGGTGTGATGTGGCGAGAAATTATTGCGGGAAAAAAGGGGGTCCCCCGCTGAAAAAGTTTCAATACCACACTGGTCAACATTGAGATAAACAGGGAGGTGTATATCACCAGCAGGATCACTGAGTCAAACTGTCATGTATATTCAGAAATGACTTCATGTTTCAGATTTAAACTCAGTGATGCTGCTGACGGTGGAAAACACTGTTATTAATTTGTTTTTCACAACTCTTACCCCTGACCTCTAACCCCTGACCTCTAACCCCTGACCTCTAACCCCTGACCTCTTACCCCTGACCTCTTACCCCTGACCTCTAACCCCTGACCTCTACCCTCTAACCCCTGACCTCTGACCTCTAACCTCTGACCCCTGACCTATTACCCTTGACCTATTACCCCTGACCTCTGACCCCTGACCTATAACCCTGTGTCTCTAGGTGTATTTGAGGTGAGCTGCAGAGTGACTGACCCCTGACCTTTAACCCTGTGTCTCTAGGTGTATTTGAGGTGAGCTGCAGAGTGACTGACCACTATAATGGAGGGATGAGACAGCAGTACTTTGTGAAGTCCTGCTCTGAGAGCAGCGTAAAACAGACACACCCCTCTGCCTCAGCCGTGGTGCGTTATTACATCAGCGCCGAGGAGGTGGAGTGGGACTATTCACCTGACCGGGCTTGGGAACTAGAGAAGCACCATGCTACAGAGGAGGACAGGTAGGGACTATTCACCTGACCGGGCTTGGGAACTAGAGAAGCACCATGCTACAGAGGAGGACAGGTAGGGACTATTCACCTGACCGGGCTTGGGAACTAGAGAAGCACCATGCTACAGAGGAGGACAGGTAGGGACTATTCACCTGACCGGGCTTGGGAACTAGAGAAACACCATGCTACAGAGGAGGACAGGTAGGGACTATTCACCTGACCGGGCTTGGGAACTAGAGAAACACCATGCTACAGAGGAGGACAGGTAGGGACTATTCACCTGACCGGGCCTGGGAACTAGAGAAGCACCATGCTAGAGAGGAGGACAGGTAGGGACTATTCACCTGACCGGGCCTGGGAACTAGAGAAACACCATGCTACAGAGGAGGACAGGTAGGGACTATTCACCTGACCGGGCCTGGGAACTAGAGAAGCACCATGCTACAGAGGAGGACAGGTAGGGACTATTCACCTGACCGGGCCTGGGAACTAGAGAAGCACCATGCTACAGAGGAGGACAGGTAGGGACTATTCACCTGACCGGGCTTGGGAACTAGAGAAGCACCATGCTACAGAGGAGGACAGGTAGGGACTATTCACCTGACCGGGCTTGGGAACTGGAGAAGCACCATGCTACAGAGGAGGACAGGTAGGGACTATTCACCTGACCGGGCTTGGGAACTAGAGAAGCACCATGCTACAGAGGAGGACAGGTAGAGAAACACCATGCTACAGAGGACGACAGGTAGGGACTATTCACCTGACCGGGCTTGGGAACTAGAGAAGCACCATGCTACAGAGGACGACAGGTAGGGACTATTCACCTGACCGGGCTTGGGAACTAGAGAAGCACCATGCTACAGAGGACGACAGGTAGGGACTATTCACCTGACCGGGCTTGGGAACTAGAGAAGCACCATGCTACAGAGGAGGACAGGTAGGGACTATTCACCTGACCGGGCTTGGGAACTAGAGAAACACCATGCTACAGAGGAGGACAGGTAGGGACTATTCACCTGACCGGGCTTGGGAACTAGAGAAGCACCATGCTACAGAGGAGGACAGGTAGGGACTATTCACCTGACCGGGCTTGGGAACTAGAGAAGCACCATGCTACAGAGGAGGACAGGTAGGGACTATTCACCTGACCGGGCTTGGGAACTAGAGAAGCACCATGCTACAGAGGAGGACAGGTAGGGACTATTCACCTGACCGGGCTTGGGAACTAGAGAAGCACCATGCTACAGAGGAGGACAGGTAGGGACTATTCACCTGACCGGGCTTGGGAACTAGAGAAGCACCATGCTACAGAGGAGGACAGGTAGGGACTATTCACCTGACCGGGCTTGGGAACTAGAGAAGCACCATGCTACAGAGGAGGACAGGTAGGGACTATTCACCTGACCGGGCTTGGGAACTAGAGAAGCACCATGCTACAGAGGAGGACAGGTAGGGACTATTCACCTGACCGGGCTTGGGAACTAGAGAAGCACCATGCTACAGAGGAGGACAGGTAGAGACTATTCACCTGACCGGGCTTGGGAACTAGAGAAGCACCATGCTACAGAGGAGGACAGGTAGGGACTATTCACCTGACCGGGCTTGGGAACTAGAGAAGCACCATGCTACAGAGGAGGACAGGTAGGGACTATTCACCTGACCGGGCTTGGGAACTAGAGAAGCACCATGCTACAGAGGAGGACAGGTAGGGACTATTCACCTGACCGGGCTTGGGAACTAGAGAAGCACCATGCTACAGAGGAGGACAGGTAGGGACTATTCACCTGACCGGGCTTGGGAACTAGAGAAGCACCATGCTACAGAGGAGGACAGGTAGGGACTATTCACCTGACCGGGCTTGGGAACTAGAGAAGCACCATGCTACAGAGGAGGACAGGTAGGGACTATTCACCTGACCGGGCTTGGGAACTAGAGAAACACCATGCTACAGAGGAGGACAGGTAGGGACTATTCACCTGACCGGGCTTGGGAACTAGAGAAGCACCATGCTACAGAGGAGGACAGGTAGGGACTATTCACCTGACCGGGCTTGGGAACTAGAGAAGCACCATGCTACAGAGGAGGACAGGTAGGGACTATTCACCTGACCGGGCTTGGGAACTAGAGAAACACCATGCTACAGAGGAGGACAGGTAGGGACTATTCACCTGACCGGGCTTGGGAACTAGAGAAGCACCATGCTACAGAGGAGGACAGGTAGGGACTATTCACCTGACCGGGCTTGGGAACTAGAGAAACACCATGCTACAGAGGAGGACAGGTAGGGACTATTCACCTGACCGGGCTTGGGAACTAGAGAAGCACCATGCTACAGAGGAGGAAAGGTAGAGAAACACCATGCTACAGAGGAGGACAGGTAGAGAGAGAAGGAGAGGGAGGAGAGTGGGGGGGGTGTGTGTGTGTGTGTGTGTGTGTGCGTGTGCGTGCGCGTGCGCGTGCGCGTGTGTGTGTGTGTGAGATTCATTCATTCATAATTTTGAATGTTTTTGTTGGTTGTGTCCCAGTCCAGGCAGTATATTCGTGGGCAGGGGAGAGAATCGTATTGGTCCTCGCTATAAGAAGGCAGTGTATAGACAGTACACTGATGACACCTTCAGGACACAGACGGAACTGCAGCCTGAACAACTGCACCTCGGCATTCTGGGTAGGTGGGGAGGAGGGGGGTTCCTGAGGATGCGTCCCAATAATATCCCCTTCCTCCTGAAGTGTGCACTCATTCACTATTTCCAACAAATATAAAAGCATTGGATTGCTGTAGGGCTGTAGTGAGTTGAGTCATTTCCTTTCAAATCCATGAAGGGAAGTGAAAGAGTTCACACTTCAGGAAGAAGGCGGGATTATTGAGACACAGTGTAGAAGACCAATTCTGTGGCTGCTTTCCGTCTCTGTAAAGCATTCACTGAACAAATGAACCATTCTGGCAGCAGATCAAAATCCCGTCTAGCACATTTGGTTCCTTGGAAGTTATGGGAACGTATGTTTTTGGTTTCACATCGCTTGTTTAAAACTGAACGTTTTTTTAAAAAACGTTCTGAGAACCGAACTGAACATTTTGCCTGTTCTGGGAACGTTTATTTTTAGGTTGCAGGAGGTTCTGAGAACGTTTTACTCTGGTTCCTTGAAAGATTTCCTGGGAGGTTTTATTTATGCTCTGAGAACGGAAATTATAGGTTATTTGGAGGTCTTTCAATAACTTCCTTAAAAGGCGAACTTCACACTGGGGGACCTCTGGGTTTGTTTTCATCATATCCGAGGGATTCCTAGGTCAGTGAGATGTGTTTCACACATAATTGGCCACGAAGAGAGCGAGTCTGGGATTCGCGCGCCGAACAATACCCTCTATGACGGGTTCCGGTGTATTGAGTGGGGTGTGAGATCTGAAAATAAATGTAGTCCTGCTTTGTGGCATTTTGCAAAACCTCTATGATATACTGATTGCACTATATGTTTTTATGCAATGTTCCCTCTAAACTGCACGCAGCTCCCCTCGGACTGCCACGCAGATGAAACATCAGCCCCCACAGAGAAGCATGAGATTGAACTTCACTCAACTTTCTAGAGTTTTCCACTTTAGTTAACACTAGTGTTAGTGTTTCGCTCTGCTGTGGGAATTGGGCTCAAATCAACGCACTATATTAGCCACTTTCAATGTAACGTACCAAAACAAAATTAACTATGCAAAACTAACTGTGCAATAGATTTTCTTGTAGGCAGAGCGCATTGGAGTAGGATTATATTGCATTAAAAGTGACTCTACCAATCAGAGCTGCAGTAGGCCTATATGCAAATAGACCATTGCCATATATGGATCTGTGCCATTTACTTTGAACTGGACTGTGTTTACAGCATGAGCGGTCGTAAAATGAGTAGATGCGCTTGTTTTTAGATCAAAGAGAGAGCTGCATGTAGCCACATGTGCACATTTTGTTCATATTATTTGCTAGTTAGTGAGTTATTAGCCCAGTTATAGCTAATTTCTTATTTTGGTGCATTACAACCTGTAATTTAAATTGATTTTTATTTGGATTTCATGTAATGGACATATGCTAAATAGTCCAAATTGGTGAAGTGAAATGAAAAAAATACCAGCTGAAATGAAAAAAATAACTTAATAAATATCACTCCATTATAGACAGAATACCAGCTGACTGCTTCTTCCCTAAATAGTTATTGCATAGTTTGTAGCTGTGCTTTGGGTCATTGTCCTGTTGTAGGAGGAAATGTGTACCCTGTACACATCTCCCACTTTACCACCACCAAAGCACCCCCAGACCATCACATTGCCTCCACCATGCTTGACAGATAGCATCAAGCACACCTCAAGCATCTTTTCATTTGGTCTGCGTCTCACAAATGTTGTTCTTTGTGATCCGAACACCTCAAACTTCGATTAGTCTGTCCATAACACTTTTCTCCAATCTTCCTCTGTCCAGTGTCTGTGTTCTTTTGCCCATCTAAATCTTTTATTTTTATTGGCCAGTCTGAGAATGGCTTTTTCTTTGCAACTCTGCCTAGAAGGTCAGCATCCCGGAGTCGCCTCTTCACTGTTGACGTTGAGACTGGTGTTTGCGGGTACTATTTAATGAAGCTGCCAGTTGAGGACCTGTGAGGGGTCTGTTTCTCAAACTAGACACTATTGTATTTGTCCTCTTGCTCAGTTGTGCACCGGGGCCTCCCACTCCTCTTTCTATTCTGGTTAGAGCCAGTTTGCGCTGTTCTGTGAAGGGAGTAGTACACAGCGTTGTACGAGATCTTCAGTTTCTTGTCAATTTCTCGCATGGAATAGCCTTCATTTCTCAGATCAAGAATAGACTGACGAGTTTCAGAAGAAAATTATTTGTTTCTGGCCATTTTGAGCCTGTAATCGAACACACAATTGCTGATGCTCCAGATACTCAACTAGTCTCAAGAAGGCCAGTTTTATTGCTTCTTTAATCAGCACAACGGTTTCAGCTGTGCTAACATAATTGCAAAAGGGTTTTCTAATGATCAATTAGCCTTTTAATTGATCAACTTGGATTAGCAAACACAACGTGCCATTGGAACACAGGACTGATGGTTGCTGATAATGGGCCTCTGTGCGCCTATGTAGATATTCCATTAAAAATCAGCCATTTCCAGCTACAATAGCCATTTACAACATTAACAATGTCTACACTGTATTTCTGATCAATTTTATGTTATTTAATGGACAAAAAAATAGCTTTTCTTTCGAAAACAAGGACATTTCTAAGTGACCCCAAACTTTTGAACGGTAGTGTAGATAGGCAGCAGCCTCTAATGTGCTAGTGATGGCTATTTAACAGTCTGATGGCCTTGAGATAGAAGCTGTTTTTCAGTCTCTCTGTCCCAGCTTTGATGCACCTGTACTGACCTCGCCTTCTGGATGATAGTGGGGTGAACAGGCAGTGGCTCGGGTGGTTGTTGTCCTTGATGATCTTTTTGGCCTTCCTGTGACATCGGTTGCTGTAGGTGTCCTGGAGGGCGGGTAGTTTGCCCCCGGTGATGCGTTGTGCAGACCGCACCGCCCTCTGGAGAGCCCTGCGGTTGCGGGTGGTGCAGTTGCCGTACCAGGCGGTGATACAGCCCGACAAGATGCTCTCAATTGTGCATCTGTAAAAGTTTGTGAGGGTTTTAGGTGCCAAGCCAAATTTCTTCAGCCTCCTGAGGTTGAAGAGGCTCTGTTGCGCCTTCTTCACCACACTGTCTGCGTGGGTGGACCATTTCAGTTTGTCAGTGATGTGTACGCAGAGGAACTTGAAGCTTTCCACCTTCTCCATTGCGGTCCCGTCGATGTGGATAGGAGGGTTCTCCCTCTGCTGAAGTCCACGATCATCTCCTTTGTTTTGTTGACGTTGAGTGAGAGGTTATTTTCCTGGCACCACACTCCCATAGCCCTCACCTCCTCCCTGTAGGCTGTCTCGTCATTGTTGGTAATCAAGCCTACTATTGTTGTGTCGTCTGCAAACTTGATGATTGAGTTGGAGGCGTGCTTGGCATGCAGTAATGGGTGAACAGGGAGTACAGAAGGGGGCTGAGCACGCACCCTTGTGGGGCCCCAGTGTTGAGGATCAGTGAAGTGGAGGTGTTGTTTCCTACCTTCACCACCTGGGGGTGGCCCGTCAGGAAATCCAGGACCCAGTTGCACAGGGCGGGGTTCAGACCCAGGGCCTCGAGCTTAATGATGAGCTTGGAGGGTACTATGGTGTTGAAGGCTGAGCTGTAGTCAATGAACAGCATTCTTACATAGGTATTCCTCTTGTCCAGATGGGATAGGGCAGTGTGCAGTGTCATGGCGATTGCATCGTCTGTGGATCTATTGGGGCGGTAAGCAAATTGAAGTGGGTCTAGGGTGACAGGTAAGGTAGAGGTGATATGATCCTTGACTAGTCTCTCAAAGCCCTTTATGATGACAGAAGTGAGTGCTACGGGGCGATAGTCATTTAGTTCAGTTACCTTTGCTTTCTTGGGTACAGGGACAATGGTGGCTATCTTGAATGTGGGGACAGCAGACTGGGATAGGGAGAGATTGAATATGTCTGTAAACACACCAGACAGCTGGTCTGCGCATGCTCTGAGGACGTGGCTAGGAATGCCATCTGGGCCGGCAGCCTTGTGAGGCTTACCACCCTTAAATGTCTTATTCACGTCGGCCACGGAGAACGAGAGCCCACAGTCCTTGGTAGCGGGCCGTGTCAGTGGCACTGTGTTATCCTCAAAGCGAGTGAAGAAGGTGTTTAGCTTGTCCGGAAGCAAGACGTCGGTGTCCGTGACGTGGCTGGGTTTCCTTTTGTAGTCCGTGATTGTCTGTAGACCCTGCCACATACGTCTCGTGTCTGAGCCGTTGAATTGCGACTCCACTTCGTCCCTATACTAACGTTTTGACTGTTTGATTGCCTTGCGGAGGGAATAACTACGCTGTTTGTATTCGGCCATGTTCCCAGTCACCTTGCCATGGTTAAATGCGGTGGTTCACGCTTTCAGTTTTGCACGAATGCTGCCATCTATCCACGGTTTCTGGTTAGGGTAGGTTTTAAAAGTCACAGTGGGTACATCTCCTATACACTTCCTGATAAACTCAGGGGACTAAATGTTTTACACAGCAAAAAGGGAATTAAATGTTTTACACAGAGAAAGGGGGTAGACTAAATGTTTTACACAGAGAAAAGAGGTAGACTAAATGTTTTACACAGAGAAAAGGGGACTAAACGTTTACACAGAGAAAAGAGGTAGACTAAATGTTTTACACAGAGAAAATGGGACTAAATGTTTTACACAGAGAAAAGGGGACTAAATGTTTTACACAGAGAAAAGGGGGTAGACTAAATGTTTCACACAGAGAAAAGGGGACTAAATGTTTTACACAGAGAAAAGAGGTATACTAAATGTTTTACACAGAGGAAATGGGACTAAATGATTTACACAGCAAAAAGGGGACTCAATGTTTTACACAGAGAAAAGGGGACTAAATGATTTACACAGCAAAAAGGGGACTAAATGTTTTACACAGAGAAAAGGGGACTAAATGATTTACACTGCAAAAAGGGAATTAAATGTTTTACACAGAGAAAAGGGGTAGACTAAATGTTTTACACAGAGAAAATAGGTATACTAAATGTTTTACACAGAGAAAAGGGGACTAAATGTTTTACACAGAGAAAATGGGACTAAATCAGATAGAATGGGACTAAATGTTTTACACAGAGAAAAGAGGTAGACTAAATGTTTTACAGAGAGAAAAGGGGACTAAATGTTTTACACAGAGAAAAGAGGTAGACTAAATGTTTTACACAGGTGAGAGTGTTGATGAGGACAAGGCTGGAGATCACTCTGTCATGCTGATTGAGTCAGAATAACAGACTGGAAGCTTTAAAAGGAGGGTGGTGCTTGAAATCATTGTTCTTCCTCTGTCAACCATGGTTACCTGCAAGGAAACACGTGATGTCATCATTACTTTGCACAAAAAGGGCTTCACAGGCAAGGATATTGCTGCTAGTAAGATTGCACCTAAATCAACCATTTATCGGATCATCAAGAACTTCAAGGAGAGAGGTTCAATTGTTGTAAAGAAGGCGTCAGGGTGCCCAAGAAAGCCCAGCAAGCACCAGGACCGTCTCCTAAAGTTGATTCAGCTGCGGGATCGGGGCACCACCAGTGCAGAGCTTGTTCAGGAATGGCAGCAGGCAGGTGTGAGGGCATCTGCACGCACAGTGAGGCAAAGACTTTTGGAGGATGGCCTGGTGTCAAGAAGGGCAGCAAAGAAGCCACTTCTCTCCAGGAAAAACATCAGGGGCAGACTGATATTCTGCAAAAGGTACAGGGATTGCTGCTGAGGACTGGGGTAGAGTCATTTTCTCTGATGAATCCCCTTTCCGATTGTTTGGGCCATCCGGAAAACACCTTGTCCGGAGAAGACAAGGTGAGCGCTACCATCAGTCCTGTGTCATGCCAACAGTAAAGCATCCTGAGACCATTCATGTGTGGGGTTGCTTCTCAGCCAAGGGAGTGGGCTCACTCACAATTATGCCTAAAAACACAGCCATGAATAAAGAATGGTACCAACACATCCTCCGAGAGCAACTTCTCCCAACCATCCAAGAACAGTTTGGTAACGACCAATGCCTTTTCCAGCATGATGGAGCACCTTGCCATAAGGCAAAAGTAACTAAGTGGCTCGGGGAACAAAACATCGACATTTTGGGTCCATGGCCAGGAAACTCCCCAGACCTTAATCCCATTGAGAACTTGTGGTCGATCCTCAAGAAGCGGGTGGACAAACAAAAACCCACAACTTCTGACAAACTCCAAGCATTGATTATGCAAGAATGGGCTGCCATCAGTCAGGATGTGGCCCAGAAGTTAATTGACAGCATGCCAGGGCGGATTGCAGAGGTCTTGAAAAAGAAGCGTCAACACTGCAAATATTGACTCTTTGCATAAACTGAACGTCATTGTCAATAAAAGCCTTTGACACTTATGGAATGCTTGTAATTATACTTCAGTATGCCATAGTAACTACTGACATAAAGATCTAAGAACACTGAAGCAGCAAACTTTGTGGAGACCAATACTTGTGTCATTCTCAAAACTTTGGCCACGACTCTACACTGCCGTTGAGGAACAATGGGAAAGTAATTCTGCTTTGAAAAATACACTTTATCTAGTCCTTGGCCTATATCCTAATCTGACTTTGGTGCAGGTCATGTTGTTCTACACATTACAATCTCTGTTAAACACACACTATATCAAATAAAATCGATGTTTATTTGTCACATGCACAGGATACAGAAGGTGTAAACGGTACAGTGAAATGGTTAATTGCATAGTAGCAATATCAAAAACAGAAAGTGTCCGGATAAAAATATTGTATAAATATTTTACAATTATTAGATGATTCTTACCCAGACACACTTGTCTAAATTGATGGGTCATGTGAAATAAATGCTATAACCACCCCCCAGCCACATCTAGCTAAGTAGATGGATCACTATTGTCTAGACATGTACACATGTTCATGAAATACAATAGATGGCCGTAACCACCCCCAGACACACCTGGCTAACTTGATGGGTCATGTAATCATCTGGCAAAGTGGAGTCTTTCATTTAGACATGTAGCTAACTAAACAATGAACCGGCATAATCACAACTCATACTACTACCAATACAAACTGATTGTCATAGCTGTAGAATGAATCTGCAAGTAGCTAAAGCTAACCAACTAGGTTCAATGTTAGCTAGCTAGCTAACATTAGGCTATAACTAGAAATGTAAATATATTTCTGATTCAAATAATATTACTACACAGATCATACACGTAACGTTAGCTAGCGAGCCAGCAAGCTAATGTTTCATAGCTAGACTCTTACCTGTATACATGAATGCCTCACGGCAGACTGGAACCATTTAACTCCATCTTGTTTGTAGCTACATCTTGTTTGGCCAGCGTTGTGTCAAGTCACTCCGGTTCACACTGAACGTGGCGTGTGCAGAAAGTAGCCTATCACAACTTTTTCCAACTGATCTGTAGATAGTGCCTGCTAAATTCAGGGCATCAATGTTGTTAAGAAAAGTAGCAAAACCTTTGTAGTTCTCGATGGCTAACGTTATATCTTTTTAAAAAAGCAGCGGTAGAAAGGATGATCAACACAAACGCAGCTCACGTTATAGACAGAACCTACATGGCAGACCAATACAAAACTCACCTCCCAGCCAATCCATTATCTCAGCCAATCATGGCTAGCGGGAAGGTTCCTGTCTTTTTCCGTGGCTAAACCGATACAAGTTATTAAGGCACATGAAAGTTCACATGTTCCAGAAGGCAGTTTTGCCCAAAAACGCATTTTGATATTTATTTTTTATATGTCTCTCCTGTGAAGTTGTGATGTGCGACATATACGCCTAGCTTCCTGAAACGGGTCACAATTAACTGTCATAGCCCCACGTTAAAAGTATGTGACGGTGAGTTGAGAAGACAATCAGAAAAACTGTTAGAATATTTTTCAATTGACTGCCATCGCTCCAAATAAAAAAGTAAACATTGGCTGTTAATTACATAATTGTTTTCACATGGTTGGGGTCTTGAGAATTTTCAGATATCAAAATGGGGTCGTGGGCCAGAAAGGTTTGGGAACTAGATTGATTACATGGTCACCTTGTGCAGAGCTACGTGTTGGAAACAGATTCTATACCACCTACAACAAAGTACACAACAATACACAATTTAACCCACTAATTATATTGATCTCTATTAGACTGGCTAGCCTAGCACACCTAACATGGACATTTCAATATTGCCAGTTTGCTGTTAACTAGCTAGCAAGTGTCACTAAATTGGCAGTAAGATTGCGAGCCAGCTGAGAACCAACTAACCAACCATAGACGATTTATACACATTCATCATTGCTACCAACACACAGAGTGATGTAGCAAAACATTTTTGTAACAGAGTGTTTTCTAGATGGCTACTCTTATTTGCTAATGTTAGTTAGCTTACTTTAGCTAACATTAGTCAAATATGTTTACTCTGCTGTGACGGCCCTGGTACAGGCTAAATTTATTGACAGTGTGTACAGTGAGGGAAAAAAGTATTTGATCCCCTGCTGATTTTGTACGTTTTCTGGCTGAGGGAAGGAGGTTCTCACCCAAGATTTGACGGTACATGGCCCCGTCCATCGTCCCTTTGATGCGGTGAAGTTGTCCTGTCCCCTTAGCAGAAAAACACCCCAAAGCATAATGTTTCCACCTCCATGTTTGACGGTGGGGATGGTCACCCTGCTTAAGCCAGTACATGGGATGGTCACCCTGCTTAAGCCAGTACATGTCCAGGCCCGTCTGAAGTTTGCTAGAGTTCATTTGGATGATCCAGAAGAGGATTGGGAGAATGTCATATGGTCAGATGAAACCAAAATAAAACGTTTTGGTAAAAACTAAACTCGTCGTGTTTGGAGGACAAATAATGCAGAGTTCCATCCAAAGAACACCATACCTACTGTGAAGCATGGGGGTGGAAACATCATGCTTTGGGGCTGTTTTTCTGCAAAGGGACCAGGACGACTGATCCGTGTAAAGGAAAGAATGAATGGGGCCATGTATCGTGAGATTTTGAGAGAAAACCTCCTTCCATCAGCAAGGGCATTGAAGATGAAACGTGGCTGGGTCTTTCAGCATGACAATGTTCCCAAACACACCGCCCGGGCAACGAAGGAGTGGCTTTGTAAGAAGCATTTCAAGGTCCTGGAGTGGCCTAGCCAGTCTCCAGATCTCAACCCCATAAAAAAATCTTTGGAGGGGAGTTGAAAGTCCGTGTTGCCCAGCGACAGCCCCAAAACATCACTGCTCTAGAGGAGATCTGCATGGAGGAATGGGCCAAAATACCAGCAACAGTGTGTGAAAACCTTGTGAAGACTTACAGAAAACGTTTGACCTGTGTCATTGCCAACAAAGGGTATATAACAAAGTATTGAGAAACTTTTGTTATTGACCAAATACTTATTTTCCACCATAATTTGCAAATAAATTCATTGAAAATCCTACAATGTGATTTTCTGGAATTTTTTTTCTCATTTTGTCTGTCATAGTTGATGTGTACCTATGATGAAAATTACAGGCCTCTCTCATCTTTTTAAGTGGGAGAACTTGCACAATTGGTGGCTGACTAAATACTTTTTTCCCCCACTGTATATACTGAGTTCATGTGACAGATCATGTGACACTTAGATTGCACACAGGTGGACTTTATTTAACTAATTATGTGACTTCTGAAGGTAATTGGTTGTACCAGATCTTATTTAGGGGCTTCATAGTAAAGGGGGTGAATACATATGCACGCAACACTTTTCCGTTATTTATTTTTTATAATTTATTTAAACTAGTGATTTTTTTCATTTCATTTCACCAATTTGGACTATTTTGTGTATGTCCATTACATGAAATCCAAATAAAAATCAATTTAAATTACATGTTGTAATGCAACAAAATAGGAAAAACGCCAAGGGGGATGAATACTTTTGCAAGGCACTGTACTTCTCCTTCTACTAGTGGGCGGTATCTACATATGAATGCCGGACTTTGTCGTTCACTATGAGCAGACCAATACACAGGAATTCGAAATACGCCAAATTCTACCAGTGAAATGAAAATGCGCTCGTTCTAGCTTGTGGTTTGGATCATTTTAAAGTTAATGACAAAAACACAATGTTGTTAATGCAAAACTTTCACTGAATGCTTCAATAAGACTTTTAAATATACTTTTGAGCAGCAATGAACAGGGTTCACAGGATGACCGAAAGTTCAAAGGATGACCGAAAGTTCACAGGATGACCGAAAGTTCACAGGACCGACAAGATGGCGCCGACATACACCTTGTTTGTTGTTGTTGTTATTTCTTACATTATTTGCTCGAAACGTTATTACCTACAGCCGAAAATAACTTTGGGATATTAGATCGGCGGTCACTCACCAGAAATTATAGCACAAATTCCACTTCCTGGATCCTTTGTTTGAACTTCCTGCTCTATTCACCAAAAAAGCCGAGGCCAGAGAAGAGGAAGAAGTAGTGACGTCAATCCACCGAGTATATAACGTTCAGTCCCTGGACAAGAAAGTAGACGAGCTCAGGGCGATGATCTCCTTCCAGAGAGACAGCAGGGACTGTAACATAATATGTTTTACAGAATCATGGCTCTCTCCAGATATATTGTCTCCGTCCATTCAGCAACCTTCCATTCGCGTGGACAGGAAGAAAGAACTGTCCAGGAAAAAGAAAAGCGGAGGGGTTTGTTTTATGACTAACAAATCATGGTGTGACTGTGGCAACGTACAGGAAGTCCTTTTTGTTCTCCCGATCTGAATACCTCACCATCAAATGCCGACCGCATTCCCTCCCGAGATAGTTTTCTTTGGTTATAGTGACTGCCGTGTATATTCACCCCAAGCTGACACCGCGACGGCTCTCAAGGAACTACACTGGACTATGTGAAAACTGGAAACCGCAGACTGCGATTTATTGTAGCTGGGGATTTTAATAAAGGAAATCTGAGGAAAACGCTCCCGAAATTCTATCAGCACATCTCCTCAGACTGAGGTCGGGGGTTTGGTAGCCTGCTGTAAGAAGTCACAAAGTTTTGTCTCTAAGTCCCAGGGCCAGAGAGAGAGGGTTTGAGAGTAGTACACATGGGCAACTGTAAGGGTTTTCAACACGTTCTTTGAACGTTCTCTGAACGTTACAAATGTTTTCTTGTGCTTTTTATGGAACGTTTTCTACATGTTCTGAGAACGGAATGTATGTTTTTAAATACATTTTTTTAGAACGCTCTCTGAACGTTACTAAAGTTTTCTTGTAGTTTTTGTGGAAGGTTTTATTAACGTTCTCGGAACAATTTGAGAACATGACTTTAAATAGAACCACGAGGAAACCTTTAGGAAACGTTATGCTGAAGTACTTTTTACATGAACATGGTCTAAAATAATGTTTTAGGCAAAATCCACAATGCAACTAGTTCAGCATATTTTCTGTATAAAAAACGTGAAATATGTTTTTTAACCATTTTGCATGAACAGGGTCTATAATCATTGTTTTACATTCAGTACTGGAAGGACAGATGTAGAATACAACATGCAAAGGGTTTGAAAGTTTAAAAAAATGTTTCTTAACGTTGTTTCTTAACCTTCTCTGAACTATTTGAGAACATTCCCAATGTCAAACCAGTTGGAGAACGTCCCTAGAACATTACCAAAATGTTAATTAAATGTAACCAAACGTTGTGTTAAAGTAATGAAATACAAAGAAAATAACGTTTTTTTTTTGTCAAGTTCCTTAAATGTGCTGATAATGTTCCAAAGCCAAGCAACTATTCTGCACCATTCCCAGAACGTTGTGGGAAGGTTGTATGCCAAAATAACCATAGGACAACCAGGCTCGCACCAAGCTCTCAGAACGTTATGCGCAGGCTGGGGTTGATACGGTTGCTGGTGTGTTTCTGTGTGTTCCTACAGGTCCTATAATCAGAGTGGAGGTGGGAGAGGAGGTCCTGATCACCTTTAAGAACAGAGCCAGCCGCCCGTACTCTATACACGCTCACGGAGTGGTCACCACCGACACACACACACCTGTCCAGCCAGGTAGAACACACACACACCTGTCCAGCCAGGTAGAACACACACACCTGTCCAGCCAGGTAGAACACACACACCTGTCCAGCCAGGTAGAACACACACACACCTGTCCGGCCAGGTAGAACACACACACCTGTCCAGCCAGATAGAACACACACACCTGTCCAGCCAGGTAGAACACACACACCTGTCCAGCCAGGTAGAACACACACACCTGTCCAGCCAGGTAGAACACACACACCTGTCCAGCCAGGTAGAACACACACACCTGTCCAGCCAGGTAGAACACACACACCTGTCCAGCCAGGTAGAACACACACACCTGTCCAGCCAGGTAGAACACACACACCTGTCCAGCCAGGTAGAACACACACACCTGTCCAGCCAGGTAGAACACACACACCTGTCCAGCCAGGTAGAACACACACACCTGTCCAACCAGGTAGAACACACACACCTGTCCAGCCAGGTAGAACACACACACCTGTCCAGCCAGGTAGAACACACACACCTGTCCAGCCAGGTAGAACACACACACCTGTCCAGCCAGGTAGAACACACACACCTGTCCAGCCAGGTAGAACACACACACCTGTCCGGCCAGGTAGAACACACACACACCTGTCCGGCCAGGTAGAACACACACACCTGTCCAGCCAGGTAGAACACACACACCTGTCCAGCCAGGTAGAACACACACACCTGTCCAGCCAGGTAGAACACACTGCCAGCTGGACTCTATACAAGCACACAGAGTGGACATCGCAGACACAGACACACCTGTCCAACCAACAACGGTCCATGTTAGTGTTTAGAATGTGCTCTCCTCCCCTTTCCCCTCCTCTCCTCCTCTCCTCTCCTCCTCTCTTCTGCTCTCCTCTCTCCTCTCCTCCTCTCCTCCTCTTCTCTCCTCCTCTCCTCTCCTCCTCTCCTTCTCTCCCCTCTCCTCTCCTCCTCTCCTCTCCTTCTCTCCCCTCTCCTCTCCTCCTCTCCTCTCCTTCTCTCCTCCTCTCCACTCCTCTCCTTCTCTCCTCCTCTCCTCTTCTCCCCTCCTTCTCTCCTCCTCTCCTCTCCTCTCCACCTCTCCTCCTCTCCTACCCTCTCCTCTCCTCCGCTCCTCCTCTCCTCCTCTCCTCCGCTCCTCCTCTCCTCCTCCCCTCTCTTCTCCTTCTCTCCCCTCTCCTCTCCTCCTTTTCCTCCTCTCTCCTCTCCTCCTCTCCTCTCCTCCTCTCTTCTGCTCTCCTCTCCTCCTCTCCTTCTCTCCTCTCCTTCTCTCCTCTCTCCTCTCCTCCTCTTCTCTCCTCCTCCCCTCTCCTCTCCTCCTCTCCTTCTCTCTCCTCTCCTTCTCTCTCCTCTCCTCTCCTCCCCTTTTTTCCTCTCCTCCTCTTCTCCTCTCCTCTCCTCCTCTCCCCTCTCCTCTCCTTCTCTCCTCCTCTCCTCTCCTTATCTCCCTCCCTCCTCTCCTTCTCTCCCCTCCCCTCTCCTCTCCTTTCCTTCTCTCCCCTCTCCTCTCCTCGTCTCCCCTCTCCTCTCCTCCTCCTCCTCTCCTCTCTCCTCTCCTTCTCTCCTCCTCTCCTCCTCCTCTCCTCTCTCTCCCTCTCCTCTCCTCTCCCCTCTCCTCTCCTCCCTCCTCTCCTCTCATCCTCTCCTTCTCTCTCCTCAACTCCTCTCCTTCTCTTCTCTTTCCTCCTCTCCTCTCCTCTCCTCTCCTCTCCTCTCCCTCTCCTCTCCTCTCCTCCTCTCCTCTCCTCTCCTCTCCTCTCCTTCCTCCTCTCCTCTCCTCTCCTCTCCTCTCCTCCTCTCTCTCCTCTCCTCTCCTTCTCTCCCTCTCCTCCTTCCTCCTCTCCCTCTCCTCTCCTCTTCTCTCCCTCTCCTCTCCTCCTCCTCCTCTTCTCTCCCCTCTCCTTTCTCCCTCTCCTCCTCTCCTCTCCTCTCCCCTCTCCTCTCCCCCTCTCTCCTCTCCTTCTCTCCCCTCCCCTCTCCTCCTTCTCCTCTCCTTCTCTCCCCTCTTCTCTCCTCCTCCTCTCCTACCCTCTCCTCTGCTCCTCTCCTCCTCTCCTCTCCTTCTCTCCCCTCTCCTCTCCTCCTCTCTTCTCTCTCCTCTCCTCTTCTCCTCCTCTATTCTCTCATCCCCAGGTTATATGACAGAGTTCAGGTGGGAGGTCCCAGAGAGCTCTGGTCCAGGAGTCTCTGATCCTAACTGTATCTCCTACGCGTACTACTCTACTGTTGACTTCGTCAAGGTGTGTGTATGTTTACCTATATAACTCCTGAGAATGTGTGTGTCTACCTATTTCCAGCATGCCTCTCTATCTGTCCTTCAGGACGTGTTCAGTGGTCTCCTGGGCCCCTTGGTGGTCTGCAGACGGGGAGTACTGCAGCGTGGAACTGAGGGGGGAGCGAGGAAGAGGAGGGATGTGGAGAGGGAGTTTGCTCTGCTATTCATGGTGTTTGATGAGAATGAGTCATGGTACCTGGAAGACAACATCAGAACTTACCTCCACACTGACCCCAGTAACTTCACCATGGACGACTATTTTATAGAGAGCAACAAGATGCACGGTGAGTAGAGAGAGGAGGGGAGGGAGAGAGAGGAGGGGAGGGGATGAGAGGAGTAGGGAGAGGAGTAGAGAGGAGAGGGGCAAAGGAGAGGAGAGGGAATGAGAGGAGGAGAGAAAATGAGAAGAGTAGGGAGAGGAGTAGAGAGGAGAGGAGTAGGGAGAGGAGAGGAAATGAGAGGAGTAGGGAGAGGAGTAGGGAGAGGAGAGGAAATGAGAGGAGTAGGGAGAGGAGAGGGAATGAGAGGAGTAGGGAGAGGAGAGGAAATGAGAGGAGTAGGGAGAGGAGAGGGAAATGAGAGGAGTAGGGAGAGGAGAGGGAATGAGAGGAGTAGGGAGAGGAGAGGAAATGAGAGGAGTAGGGAGAGGAGAGGGAATGAGAGGAGTAGGGAGAGGAGAGGAAATGAGAGGAGTAGGGAGAGGAGTAGGGAGAGGAGAGGAAATGAGAGGAGTAGGGAGAGGAGTAGGGAGAGGAGAGGAAATGAGAGGAGTAGGGAGAGGAGAGGAAATGAGAGGAGTAGGGAGAGGAGAGGAAATGAGAGGAGTAGGGAGAGGAGTAGAGAGGAGAGGAGGTAGGGAGAGGAGAGGGAATGAGAGGAGTAGGGAGAGGAGAGGGAATGAGGGGAGTAGGGAGAGGAGAGGGAATGAGAGGAGTAGGGAGAGGAGAGGAAATGAGAGGAGTAGGGAGAGGAGAGGAAATGAGAGGAGTAGGGAGAGGAGTAGAGAGGAGAGGAGGGAGAGGAGAGGAAATGAGGGGAGTAGGGAGAGGAGTAGAGAGGAGAGAAGTAGAGTGGAGAGGAGGGGGAGAGGCGGTAGGGAGAGGAGAGGGAAGGAGAGGAGTAGGGAGAGGAGAGGAGAGAAGTAGAGTGGAGAGGAGGGGGAGAGGCGGTAGGGAGAGGAGAGGGAAGGAGAGGAGTAGGGAGAGGAGAGGAGAGGAGAGAAGTAGAGTGGAGAGGAGGGGGAGAGGCGGTAGGGAGAGGAGAGGGAAGGAGAGGAGTAGGGAGAGGAGAGGAGGAGGAGAGCGGAAGAGGAGGTGAGGAGAGGGAGGGAGAGGAAGAGGAGGGGGAGGAAGAAGAAGAGCCAAGCTTATAGAAAAGAGAGCGGGTGTGTCCCAATATTCTCTCCTTCCTCCCTAAATTTGCCCTTCCCTTCATGGATTTGAAAGGAAATTACGGTATTTGGAAACTCCATCTAGCCCACGCCAATCTGACAGAGAGAGATACCATGTTGACTGATATAGTACTGACACCTGTAACATATATTAATATACAGACAGAAGCTGACAGAGAGAGATACCATGTTGACTGCGATGGTATTAAGGAGTATTATAGTGTGTGTGTGTGTGTGTGTGTGTGTGTGTGTGTGTGTGTGTAGGTATAAATGGTAAGCTCTATGGGAACCTGCATGGTCTAACCATGTCTAATGGCCAGACGGTGGACTGGTATCTACTGGGGATGGGCAACGAGGTGGACGTACATACCGTCCACTTCCACGCTGAGACATTCACCTATAAAGTAAGACACTCCTCCTCCTCCTCCTCCACCTCCTCCTCCTCCACCTCCTCCTCCTCCTCCTCCACCTCCTCCACCTCCTCCTCCTCCCCTCCTCCAACTCCTCCTCCCCCACCTCCCCCCTCCCCTCCCATCACTCTCCTCCTCCTCCTCCTCCTCCTCCTCCACCTCCTCCTCCTTCTTCTTCTTCTTCTTCCTCTTCTTCTTCTACTGAGTTACATTGATATAAGGATATCAGTCAATTGAAATAAATTCATTAGGCCCTAATCTATGGATTTCACATGACTGGGAATACAGATAGTAGGGGCGTGGATCAGAAAACCAGTCAGTATCTGGTGTGACCATTATTTGCCTCATGCAGCGCGACACATCTCCTACGCATACAGTTGATCAGGATGTTGATTGTGGCCTGTGGAATGTTGTCCCACTCCTCTTCAATGGCTGTGCCAAGTTGCTGGATATTGGCGGGAACTGGAACACGATGTCGTACACGTCGATCCAGAGCATCCCAAACATGCTCAATGGGTGACATGTCTGGTGAGCAATGTTCCGTCTAAGCTGCGCGGGACTGCCACAAAGAAGAAACCCACAGAGAGAAGCACGAGATTGAACTTCACTCAACTTTCTAGAGCAGTGGTCACCAACCAGTCGATCTCCAAGGCATTCCTAGTCAATCGCCAAACATTTCTGTAAAAAAAAAAAAACGATAAAGCCTTGTGTTCCTATTTTGTTTTATTTGTCTCGGGCTGTTGGCGGCAGGTGCAACTGCTGTGCGCGCTGGGTAGGCAACTGTTTCTATTTTGAACCATTTTATGTGTCTGAAGGTACAAACTCTGCCGGCGGGAAAGCAAAATCAATCACTATAGGCCTACCACTACAGCGAAGTTGATACTGTGAGATTTCAAAAACGTTTTAAAACATGACTAAAGAGAGACTGTCAACGAATACAGCAAAGAGCTGCTGTTTTTATGAGTGAGTGTTTAAGTTTACTCAGCGCTGTCAACACTTTGTATTCAACACTTTTATAAGCCATAAAATGCACTTTCTTCCTATTTCCACTACAGCAGTAATGAATGAGTAGGAAAGTGGATCTATAGTCTTGTGTTATTATTAGCGTCTTGGGTCTTTTTTTAATATCGAGGAATATTTCGCATTCTCTGTTCGTAGGAGAAACAACATGAATTTGTGCATGAGGCAGAAGTAATGCGGTGCGACTCGAGTTTTGCCATCAGCTGGAAGACAGTGTCCCTTTTTATGGTCGGTGTCAGTGGAGGAAAGGGAGAGTGGAGGGCTGGTGAGAGGCGAAGGAAAGGGAGAGAGGAGGGATGGTGAGAGGCGAAGGAAAGGGAGAGAGGAGGGCTGGTGAGAGGCGAAGGAAAGGGAGAGAGGAGGGCTGGTGAGAGGCGAAGGAAAGGGAGAGCGGAGGGCTGGTGAGAGGCGAAGGAAAGGGAGAGAGGAGGGCTGGTGAGAGGCGAAGGAAAGGGAGAGAGGAGGGCTGGTGAGAGGCAGTGGAGGAAAGGGAGAGAGGAGGGCTGGTGAGAGGCGAAGGAAAGGGAGAGAGGAGGGCTGGTGAGAGGCGAAGGAAAGGGAGAGAGGAGGGCTGGTGAGAGGCGGAGGAAAGGGAGAGAGGAGGGCTGTTGAGAGGCAGTGGAGGAAAGGGAGAGTGGAGGGCTGGTGAGAGGCGGAGGAAAGGGAGAGAGGAGGGCTGGTGAGAGGCGAAGGAAAGGGAGAGAGGAGGGCTGGTGAGAGGCGAAGGAAAGGGAGAGAGGAGGGATGCTGAGAGGCGAAGGAAAGGGAGAGAGGAGGGATGGTGAGAGGCGAAGGAAAGGGAGAGAGGAGGGCTGGTGAGAGGCGAAGGAAAGGGAGAGAGGAGGGCTGGTGAGAGGCGAAGGAAAGGGAGAGAGGAGGGCTGGTGAGAGGCAGTGGAGGAAAGGGAGAGAGGAGGGCTGGTGAGAGGCGAAGGAAAGGGAGAGAGGAGGGCTGGTGAGAGGCGAAGGAAAGAGAGAGAGGAGGGATGGTGAGAGGCAGTGGAGGAAAGGGAGAGAGGAGGGCTGGTGAGAGGCGGAGGAAAGGGAGAGCGGAGGGCTGGTGAGAGGCGAAGGAAAGGGAGAGAGGAGGGCTGGTGAGAGGCAGTGGAGGAAAGGGAGAGAGGAGGGCTGGTGAGAGGCGGAGGAAAGGGAGAGCGGAGGGCTGGTGAGAGGCGGAGGAAAGGGAGAGAGGAGGGCTGCTGAGAGGCGAAGGAAAGGGAGAGCGGAGGGCTGGTGAGAGGCGAAGGAAAGGGAGAGAGGAGGGATGCTGAGAGGCGAAGGAAAGGGAGAGAGGAGGGATGGTGAGAGGCGAAGGAAAGGGAGAGAGGAGGGCTGGTGAGAGGCGAAGGAAAGAGAGAGCGGAGGGCTGGTGAGAGGCGAAGGAAAGGGAGAGAGGAGGGCTGGTGAGAGGCAGTGGAGGAAAGGGAGAGAGGAGGGCTGGTGAGAGGCGGAGGAAAGGGAGAGCGGAGGGCTGGTGAGAGGCGAAGGAAAGGGAGAGAGGAGGGCTGGTGAGAGGCAGTGGAGGAAAGGGAGAGAGGAGGGCTGGTGAGAGGCGGAGGAAAGGGAGAGCGGAGGGCTGGTGAGAGGCGAAGGAAAGGGAGAGAGGAGGGCTGGTGAGAGGCAGTGGAGGAAAGGGAGAGAGGAGGGCTGTTGAGAGGCGAAGGAAAGGGAGAGAGGAGGGCTGGTGAGAGGCGGAGGAAAGGGAGAGAGGAGGGCTGGTGAGAGGCGAAGGAAAGGGAGAGAGGAGGGCTGGTGAGAGGCGAAGGAAAGGGAGAGAGGAGGGCTGCTGAGAGGCGAAGGAAAGGGAGAGAGGAGGGCTGGTGAGAGGCGGAGGAAAGGGAGAGCGGAGGGCTGGTGAGAGGCGAAGGAAAGGGAGAGAGGAGGGCTGGTCAGAGGCGAAGGAAAGGGAGAGAGGAGGGCTGGTGAGAGGCAGTGGAGGAAAGGGAGAGAGGAGGGCTGGTGAGAGGCGAAGGAAAGGGAGAGAGGAGGGCTGCTGAGAGGCGAAGGAAAGGGAGAGAGGAGGGATGTTGAGAGGCGGAGGAAAGGGAGAGCGGAGGGCTGGTGAGAGGCAGTGGAGGAAAGGGAGAGAGGAGGGCTGGTGAGAGGCGAAGGAAAGGGAGAGAGGAGGGATGGTGAGAGGCAGTGGAGGAAAGGGAGAGAGGAGGGATGGTGAGAGGCAGTGGAGGAAAGGGAGAGAGGAGGGCTGGTGAGAGGCGAAGGAAAGGGAGAGAGGAGGGCTGGTGAGAGGCAGTGGAGGAAAGGGAGAGCGGAGGGCTGGTGAGAGGCGAAGGAAAGGGAGAGAGGAGGGCTGGTGAGAGGCGAAGGAAAGGGAGAGAGGAGGGCTGGTGAGAGGCAGTGGAGGAAAGGGAGAGAGGAGGGATGGTGAGAGGCGAAGGAAAGGGAGAGAGGAGGGCTGGTGAGAGGCAGTGGAGGAAAGGGAGAGAGGAGGGCTGGTGAGAGGCGAAGGAAAGGGAGAGAGGAGGGCTGGTGAGAGGCGAAGGAAAGGGAGAGAGGAGGGCTGGTGAGAGGCGAAGGAAAGGGAGAGAGGAGGGCTGCTGAGAGGCGAAGGAAAGGGAGAGAGGAGGGATGTTGAGAGGCGGAGGAAAGGGAGAGCGGAGGGCTGGTGAGAGGCAGTGGAGGAAAGGGAGAGAGGAGGGCTGGTGAGAGGCGAAGGAAAGGGAGAGAGGAGGGCTGGTCAGAGGCGAAGGAAAGGGAGAGAGGAGGGCTGGTGAGAGGCAGTGGAGGAAAGGGAGAGAGGAGGGCTGGTGAGAGGCGAAGGAAAGGGAGAGAGGAGGGCTGCTGAGAGGCGAAGGAAAGGGAGAGAGGAGGGATGTTGAGAGGCGGAGGAAAGGGAGAGCGGAGGGCTGGTGAGAGGCAGTGGAGGAAAGGGAGAGAGGAGGGCTGGTGAGAGGCGAAGGAAAGGGAGAGAGGAGGGATGGTGAGAGGCAGTGGAGGAAAGGGAGAGAGGAGGGCTGGTGAGAGGCGAAGGAAAGGGAGAGAGGAGGGATGGTGAGAGGCAGTGGAGGAAAGGGAGAGAGGAGGGATGGTGAGAGGCAGTGGAGGAAAGGGAGAGAGGAGGGCTGGTGAGAGGCGAACCCCTCAGTCTGAGACTGACCATCAGATGGAGGCACCATCAGCCCAGTAAAATATAAAGCTAATTATTTAAATATATGCCTCACAACTAATACAACAACAGATCTATTACCGGTGTGATCATATAGCCTACCTCAAACTTTTGAAATATATACTGAACAAAAATATAAACGCTACATACAACAATTTCAAAGATTTACAGTTCATATAAGGAAATCAGTCAATTGAAATAAATTCATTAGGCTCTAATCTATTGATACCATATGACTGGTCAGTGGCATAGACCCACCCACTTGGGAGCCAGGCCCACCCACTGGGGCACCAGCCCAGCCAATCAGAATTAGTTTCTCCCCACAAAAGGGCTTTATTACAGACAGAAATACTCCTCAGTTCCATCAGCTGTCTGGGTGGCTGGTCTCAGACGATCCCGCAGGTGAAGAAGCTGGATGTGGAGGTCCTGGGTTGGCGTGTAACAGTTCCCTGTTACTAGCCTGTTCAACCTCTCTTTCGTATCGTCTGAGATCCCCAGAGATTGGAAAGCTGCCGTGGTCATCCCCCTCTTCAAAGGGGGTGGCACTCTAGATCCAAACTGTTACAGACCTATATCCATCCTGCCCTGCCTTTCGAAAGTATTTGAAAGCCAAGTTAACAAACAGATCACCGACCACACCCACCGTACCTTCTCCGCTGTGCAATCTGGTTTCCGAGCTGGTCATGGGTGCACCTCAGCCACGCTCAAGGTCCTAAACGATATAATAACCGTGATTGATAAAAGACAGTAGTGCGCAGCCGTCTTCATCGACCTGGCCAAGGCTTTCGACTCTGTCAACCACCGCATTCTTATTGGCAGACTAAATAGCCTTGGTTTCTCAACTGACTGCCTCGCCTGGTTCACCAACTACTTCTCAGATAGAGTTCAGTGTGTCAAATCGGAGGGCCTGTTGTCTGGACCTCTGGCCGTCTCTATGGGGGTGCCACAGGGTTCAATTCTCGTGCCGACTCTATTCTCTGTGTATATCAATGATGTCGCTCTTGCTGCTGGTGACTCTCAGATCCACCTCTACGCAGACGACACCATTTTGTATACATCTGGCCCTTCATTGGACACTGTGTTAACAAACCTCCAAACGAGCTTCAATGCCATACAACACTCCTTCAGTAGCCTCCAACTGCTCTTAAACACTAGTAAAACTAAATGCATGCTCTTCATCGAATGCTGCTTGCACCCGCCCACCCGACTAGAATCACTACTCTCGGCGGGTCTGACCTAGAGTATGTGGACAACTACAAATACCTAGGTGTCTGGTTAGACCGTAAACTCTCCTTCCAGACTCAGATTAAGCTTCTAAAATCCAAAGTTAAATCTAGAATCGGCTTCCTGGGGCGACGCCAAGGGGGATGAATACTTTTGCAAGGCACTGTAATGCACACTCTAGAATGCCCTTCAAGCCAATCAGAAAGGAGTATTCAACAATGCCATGGTATAAATATATATGATAATACAGTAAATCTATGTGTTAACGTGATCCTCAGACGTACAGTGTGGATGTGTTTTAAACATTTCCCACCTCCTCCCCTCTCTCTCCCCTGGTGTGTGTGTGCATCAGATGGACAGTGTGCACCGTGCAGATGTGTTTGACCTGTTCCCAGGGACGTTTCAGACGGTTGAGATGACAGCAGGGAACCCTGGGACATGGCTGTTGCACTGCCACGTCACCGACCACATCCACGCTGGCATGGAGACTACCTTCACCATCACAGGTAACCATGGAGACCACCTTCACCATCACAGGTAACCATGGTGACCACCTTCACCATCACAGGACCCAAACCCAGATCTAACCTCTTGAGACCCAGACCGTGTGTTTGTGTGTGTGGCAGAGAGAGAGAGAGAGAGAGAGAGAGAGAGAGAGAGAGAGAGAGAGAGAGAGAGAGAGAGAGAGAGAGAGAGAGAGAGAGAGAGAGAGAGAGAGAGAGAGAGAGAGAGAGAGAGAGAGAGAGAGAGAGAGAGAGAGAGAGAGAGAGAGAGAGAGAGAGAGAGAGAGAGAGAGAGAACATTGTCTAACATCAAATCTCTTGTTTATCTTTTATTCCAGAAAAATCATCACATGGTGAGTAGACATGAATAAACATGAACCACATTAGAATGACTAGACATTGGTATAACATCAACCACATTAGAATGACTATTTCTCCCCTCTCTCCTGTAGCACCTGGCGTTGGAGGTTCCATCTCTCTTCTGCTACTGCCCCTGCTGCTGGCCGTCCTGCACTAGACTACAGCGGAATATCAGTTTATGGAATCAGCTATCAAACCAATCGGAGGACAGTCCTACAGTAGATAGAATGATGATAAATGACGGTTAAATATTACACAGATTTACCATCCAATCGTCCATATTACAGATTTACCATCCAATCATCCATATTACAGATTTACCATACCATAGAATCAGAATACTAGAATGGACATGAACCTTCTCATGATGGTCCAAAGGTCAGCCATGTTGGTCAGGGAGTTGGTCAACCATGGTTTGCCAGTGCTGTTATAACATATTTTGAAAAGCAATGAATTTGAAGAATTTGTCTGCAATGTATACAGTGCATTCGGAAAGTATTCAGACCCCTTGACTTTTTCTACATTTTGTTACGTTACAGCCTTATTCTAAAATGGATTCAATCGTTTTTTCCCCCCTCATCAATCTACACACAATACCCCATAATGACAAAGCAAAAACAGGTTTTTAGAAAAGTTTGCGAATGTTTATTATTATTTTTTTTGTAAATATCACTTTTATACATTTACATAAGTATTCAGACCCTTTACTCAGTACTTTGTTGAAGCACCTTTGGCAGCGATTACAGCCTCAAGTCTTCTTGGGTATGACGCTACAAGCTTGGCACACCTGTATTTGGGGAGTTTCTCCCATTCTTCTCTGCAGATCCTCTCAAGCTCCGTCAGGTTGGATGGGGAGCGTCGCTGCACAGCTATTTTCAGGTCTCTCCAGAGATGTTCGATAGGGTTTAAGTCCGGGCTCTGGCTGGGCCACTCAAGGATATTCAGAGACTTGTCCCGAACCCACTCCTGTGTTGTCTTGGCTGTGTGCTTAGGGTCGTTGTCCTGTTGGAAGGTGAACCTTTGTCCCAGTCTGAGGTCCTGAGCGCTCTGGAGCAGGTTTTCATCAAGGATCTCTCTGTACTTTGCTCTGTTCATCTTCCCCTCGATCCTGACTAGTCTCCCTGCCATTGAAAAACATCCTCACAGCATGACGCTGCCACCACCATGCTTCACCGTAGGGATGGTGCCAGGTTCTCTCCAGACGTGACACTTGCCATTCAGGCCAAAGAGTTCAATCTTGGTTTCATCAGACCAGAGAATCTTGTTTCTTAAGTCCTTCAGGTGCCTTTTGGCAAACTCCAACTCTGTCTGGCCACTCTACCATAAAGGCCTGATTGATGGAGTGCTGCAGAAATGGTTGTCCTTCTGGAAGTTCCTCCCATCTCCATAGAGGAACTCTGGAGCTCTGTCAGAGTGACCATCGGGTTCTTGGTCACCTCCCTGACCAAGGCCCTTCTCCCCTGATTGCTCAGTTTGGCCGGGCGGCCAGCTCTAGGAAGAGTCTTGGTGGTTCCAAACTTCTTCCGTTTAAGAATGATGGAGGCCACTGTGTTCTTGGGGACCTTCAATGCTGCAGAAATGTTTTGGTACCCTTCCCCAGATCTGTGCCTCGACACAATCCTGTCTCGGATCTCTACGGACAATTCCTTCGACCTCATGGCTTGGTTTTTGCTCTGACATGCACTGTCAAATGTGGGATCTTATATAGACAGGTGTGTGTATTTCCAAATCATGTCCAATCAATTGAATTTACCACAGGTGGACTCCAATCAAGTTGTAGAAACATCTCAAGGATGATGTTAAACCCCTACAACTCATCCAGAATGCTGCAGCCCGTCTGGTGTTCAACCTTCCCAAGTTCTCTCACGTCACCCCGCTCCTCCGCACACTCCACTGGCTTCCAGTTGAAGCCCGCATCTGCTACAAGACCATGGTGCTTGCCTACGGAGCTGTGAGGAGAACGGCACCTCCGTAACTTCAAGCTCTGATCAGTCCCTACACCCAAACGAGGGCATTGCGTTCATCCACCTCTGGCCTGCTGGCTCCCCTTCCTCTGCGGAAGCATAGTTCCCGCTCAGCCCAGTCAAAACTGTTCGCTGCTCTGGCACCCCAATGGTGGAACAAGCTCCCTCACGACGCCAGGACAGCGGAGTCACTCACCACCTTCCGGAGACACTTGAAACCCCACCTCTTGAAGGAATACCTGGGATAGGATAAAAGCAATCCTTCTACCCTCCCCCTACCCCACTCCCCCCAAAAAAAAAGAAATAGATATATTGTAAAGTGGTTGTCCCACTGGCTATCATAAGGTGATAAGAGCGTCTGCTAAATGACGAAAATGTAAATGTAATGATCAATGGAAACAGGATGCACCTGAGCTACATTTCGAGTCTCATAGCAAAGGGTCTGAATACTTATGTAATTAATGTATTTCTGTTTTTTATTAGTAATACATTTGCTAAAATTTCTAAAAACCTGTTTTCGTTTTGTGATTATGGGGCATTGTATGTAGATTAATGAAAAATAATTGTATCAATTTTAGAATAAGGCTGTAACGTAAGAAAATGTGGAAAAGGGGAGGGGTCTGAGTACTTTCCCAATGCACTGTATTTGTTAGCTCGCTAGCCAATCAGTTGTAGAGGAATGATTCCATTAACGTTTCTAATTACAGTTTTTCTCCATTGGTTTGGCTCATTTCTTGAAACAGAAATTACATTCTCAAAACTCTAAGATCATTTGGCAAAACAGTCTTACAGTTCAGCACAACACTATAGCTCACTTGCAAAAGCTCATATCTCTCCTAAAACTGTTCACTCATGCTTCAAAACTAAATTCCTTTCCCATATAAGGAGTCAGTGCCACGAAAATGGCAAAGATCCTTCTCAATTGCTTTGGCTCATTTCTTGAAACAGACCGGACGTTCTCAACACTCTTGGTGCTTTAGCCAAAATAACGTGGATGGTTCGGCACAACACCATGGTTCACCTGCAAAAGCTCATACCTCTCCCAAAACAGTTCACGCATGTGTCAAAACTAAATTTCCTTCTCATTTAAACAGTCAGTGCCCCAAAATGCTTCGTCCCTTTGGCATTGTGTAAGCACTGCAAGTCAAAATGTTTAGATGTTTTGTCACTATGGCAGAGGACCATTGAAATATCCCTCATGTCCACCTTTCAGTCTTAGCCCAGTCCTTCATTGACAATGGTTACTGTACTGTTTTTTGTCTAGCTAACAGAATACAATTGTGTATAAAACTGAAAAAAATAAATAGGATTTTAGGGTAAGAGTAGCCTCCAAGGTTTGACATCACACATTGCACTCATACTGCCAAGGAAATTGTAACCATTATCATTCACACACATAAAGTAACTTCCATACATCAGAGTAAAAGAAAATGTATACAGCATAATATACTGTAATATAAACACACAAACAAAAAACAATGAAAATTATATGCAGCCTACAGTGCTGTAAATAAAGCTGGAGTTTCACAACTAACAGTTCTTCACTGGTCGCTGTCCTCACCCTCCTGGCCATCCACACGCTGCTGTCTGTCTGGCCACAGATTCTCGTCCACATCACAGCGTATATTCTCCCTTGCGATGCAACGAGGGAAGAAACGGCGTGCATGTCGCAACCATCCCCTACACTGATCTCCTGTAATATCCTCACACGCAGCGTCCATTGCATGGAGCAGGGACCTCTGATCTTGAGCCCGATGCTCATACACTCTCCACCTCCAAGCGGAGAAATACTCCTCAATAGGATTGAGGAAAGGAGAGTAAGGTGGTAGGAACACCATGACCATCCTTGGATGAGTAGTGAACCAGGCCCTGATGAGCGGGCCACGGTGGAAATTCACATTGTCCCATACAATGACATATTGTGGTAGGTGAGGCCCTACGAGACCGCTCTCATTTTCAGGGATCAAATCAACATGAAGGCGGTCCAAGAAGATGAGGAGCTTCTGTGTATTGTATGGGCCAAGACTGGGGATGTGAGTGGCCACACCATTCTCCGATATGGCAGCACACATAGTTATATTGCCCCCTCGCTGGCCTGGGACATCCACCATGGCCCGGTGGCCAATAATATACGGCCACGTCTTCGGCCCTTGGCCAGGTTGAAGCCAGCTTCATCCACAAACACGAGGATGTGATGGGTCTCGTTTCCTTCCAATGCCATTATTCTCTACAATAGCGTAAAAAAAGAAAACATCAAATCAGTCATACAGAAGAGTCATACACTACAGTTACAGACAATTACATAGGAATGTTCTATGTTCTCCACAAGTTCAATATACTACTGGCCACTACTCCAGTGGTTCCAAACCTGGGGTACATGTACCCCTATGCAGAGGTACTACAGGGGGTATTTGACAGAAAGGGGAGGGGGAAATCATCAATGACTAGACTTACTGAAATGTTACAGTAAAACCCACAGTATTAGATAGATTTACATGGGAGGCACTAATTGCAGCTCTTTGACCCCTTTTCTTATTGTATGTTATATTCTTCAAAATAAGGATTATAATGATAATTGCATCATACAGTAAGCTGCAGTTTTTAGGCGAAATGTTGAAGTCAGATAAATCAAATACTTCCATACCTGGATTACCTGGATACACAAATCAGGTAAAGTGGGTACTGAAGCCAAAAAAGTTTGGGAACCACTGCTTAATTGTAAAAAATTTATAATGATGGACAACCAGTAACTGACTTACATGTACATACTGGTACCGCAGCTCTTTCACTCTATCAGAGTTCCTCTCAAATGGTACCCTGTAAATTTGCTTCATTGTCATCTGATGCTTCTTCAATATCCGGTCTATTGTGGAGATGCTTATAGAGTTGACATTTTGGAATATGGCATTGTCTTGTAGGATTGCAGCGCGGATCTGTCTCAATGTGATGGCATTATTTGCCATCACCATGTTACAGATCTCTTGTTCTTGTTGTTCATTGAGAAGTTTTCCTCTGCCACCTGTGCAAGGTTGTCGTCCAATCCTAGATATAGAAGTCAAAGGACAACACTCTATTCGTAATGTATACCTTATGTATTCCTTACAGAATGAGTTACCTATGTAATTGTATTGTTGTTTTACTTACAGTAACTTTACCACAATTCTAATGCATCACTGCACAGTGACTGGAATACTACTGTAAACTGTATCATCAATACTGTAGAAAATAAACTATTCCATAGTTTATTTTCTCCAATGTTTTTCTTGTCATTTTTAGTATCATAACATCCCATTGAGGTAAGATATTACTGTAGGCCTATCACACACACACACTAAATGAATAGGTAAATATGTAAATAAATATATTTCTTGCTCTATGCACAGTGTCCTGTCCTATACAACATATAATTCCATCATTGACTGACTACATACCTGTTTTCCCTGCGAAAGGTTTGGATGATGGAGGAGACTGTTGAGCGAGGCACATTAGGCTGCACTCGGCGACCTGCCTCCGCCATTGTGAGGCCATGGTTGATGACATGGTCTATAATTGTGGCCCGAATTTCATCCGGGACAGCATGGTGTCCTCGTGCTCCTCGGCCTCTTCCCCCTATTCCACCACCACGCACCCTTACTCCTCCTCCTCCTCTTCTTCTTCTTCCTCTTCCTCGAGCAGGCAGTTGCCCTTGTTCATTTACTTGGCCAGGTGCCTCCATGTTCAGAAATTGTACTGGTCCTGCATGGTCAAGCTCTTTACATACATGTTTGGCAGCATTCACAGTCATGGACAGCACCTGTCAGGTAACTAAACATACTGTTTGATTGGTCATCTGAGATGTGTGAAACTCCTCCTTCGTTAGTCAAGTTCTAGTTTCACCTGACTGTCAATTGCTGTAATAAATTTATCAAATGTTCCAAGGGATTCATATATGGTATTCATGGTATTATGTTCTTGACTAATTTTGACAATTGAACAGACTATTGTGCATGTGATGACTTATACAATGAAATGACGCTGACACGTTTTGGAGCGAACAACCATTAGACTGAGAATCAACAATCAGTTTAGATCAACAAGATCTATTCACTTGGAAATTGTGCTAAATGTAGGCTACCTGTACTTAATCATTTGCAAAGATGTACTGAGACATTGAGACATGTACTTAGACATTTGCAATTTGATGAAATGAATGAGAAATTCAATTCTGTTGTGAACAATTGCCAAGTGGTTTGGAGGTTTGTCCATGTAGTTTTGAGAATGTAATTTCTGTTTCAAGAAATGAGCCAAACCAATGGAGAAAAACTGTAACTGCCAATACGCACGCCAGCATTCCATTCAAACAACTCAGTCAATCCACAGCCATACACTGGCTGAAATCAGTTGATGATAGGAATTGGTATAAAACCTGTATAAACTGTGTTTTAGGTTGACAACAATGATATTATACAATTTCTGATATCACATGACATACTTTTATTTTCCTGCATAAGTAAAATCAAGATTATGCCTCTACTGCCATTCATTACAATTACACTGCTTTGGATTTCTCCCCGACCAACATGGCTGCAATTTTCACCCCATTCTGGAACTTTGAGGGCTTATGACATAGCCCCTCTGGTAATTGAATAGAATATCTGTGGTTTTACCCTCCAATCATTCTAACTGTTCAATAGTCTGCTTCAGAGCCTGTCCAAACCTGAATACATACTGATGCTCTGTTTGATTGATTAGTTGTCCGTTGCAACAAGGAGGAAATAGAATGTAAAATGACTACTGAACCAAATATATTTTGTTTAAGTCTGTGTGCAATAAAGCTGCTTTGATAACGTATAATAATGTTTCAATGTTGAGTGTGTGATAAATGTGTGTTGTTTATAAAAGGGGTGTTAAACACCTGACTGTAATAACCCCCTAGAGTACAGGTAGTAACCACGGTAACCCTAACCCCTAGACTACAGGTAGTAACCACGGTAACCCTAACCCCTAGACTACAGGTAGTAACCATGGTAATCTTAACCCTAACCTACTAGACTACAGGTAGTAACCACGGTAACCCTAGACTACAGGTAGTAACCACGGTAACCCTAACCCCTAGACTACAGGTAGTAACCACGGTAACCCTAACCCTAGACTACAGGTAGTAACTACGGTAATCCTAACCCCTAGACTACAGGTAGTAACCACGGTAACCCTAACCCCTAGACTACAGGTAGTAACCACGGTAACCCTAACCCCTAGACTACAGGTAGTAACCACGGTAACCCTAACCCCTAGACTACAGGTAGTAACCACGGTAACCCTAACCCTAGACTACAGGTAGTAACTACGGTAATCCTAACCCCTAGACTACAGGTAGTAACCACGGTAACCCTAACCCCTAGACTACAGGTAGTAACCACGGTAACCCTAACCCCTAGACTACAGGTAGTAACCACGGTAACCCTAACCCTAGACTACAGGTAGTAACCATGGTAACCCTAACCCCTAGACTACAGGTAGTAACCACGGTAACCCTAACCCCTAGACTACAGGTAGTAACCACGGTAACCCTAACCCCTAGACTACAGGTAGTAACCATGGTAACCTTAACCCTAACCTACTAGACTACTGGTAGTAACGTTAACCCATTGTTGCTTCTTGACGTTTCCACTTCACAATAACAGCACTTACAGTTGACCGGGGCAGCTCTAGCAGGGCAGAAATTTTACTAACTGACTTGTTGGAAAGTTGCCATCCTATGACGGTGCCACGTTGAAAGTCACTGAGCTCTTCAGTAAGGCCATTCTACTGCCAATGTTTAGTCTATGGAGATTGCCTGGCTGTGTGCTCCATTTGATTTAGACAGCCTTTTTGGGCCCTAACGTGTTTATTAGGATCAAGTTCCATCCCCACTGTGAATTATTTGAAAGTTGGCTACAAATCGAGATATTGAATCAATAGTGATCCATTCTGACTGCTGCATGGCCACGTGCTGACACTGACCAATCACGGGTGAGCCGGCTACGAGGAGACTGGTTGACTTTCTCAGGCAGGATGAAAACGACTACATTGACCATGATCCTTTGTTACGGCCGCTTTCACCATGATCCTTTGCTAGTTACAGCCACTTTCACCATGATCCTTTGTTATGGCCGCTTTCACCATGATCCTTAGCTATTTTTTTGTTGCCATTCAGCCCCATCAAAGATGATGGATATACTGACAAGATGTCTCTCCGCCCTAACAATTGGAAATGGTCAATAAGAGTATTGATGAAGACATCATTACATCATCTTTAGTGCTGTTCTCACTGACTGACTAAGGTCCCAGGAAGGTCAGCAGAGATATCTAGCCTATAGCTGAAGTAGAAAACACCCTTCTCTGCTAGGTTCCGTTATTAGAATGGTCGATGACAGGAATGCCCTTTAGACAAAAACAACTCCACTGCAAAAAAATGGAACCAATAGAATAGTCCCAAAAGAGCAAACTCCCTGTTAAATCAGGGCCAGGTTGTATGTGGTGTTTGGGCTGTAATATACATATGGTGTCAAAGCAAGTACTGTGAAATGACACACAGTACAATACCGTAAAATTGACTGCATTATTCTGTAAAAAAAAAAAAGTAAATGATACCGTAATCGCAATGAATGAATGAAATTAATTGAGTGGGAGGGGTTTGTATTTCACAGTATTTTACTGTAATTACAAGGGATTGGTGCAAGCATGTTGGCTGCTAGGTAAAGTGTTTACACATTATAGTATATTCATTCATATTTGGTGTTTTATATCACTTGGACTTCTGGAGGCCTTAACAAAGGCTTCCAAACTAGCAGCGACTAAACTGGCTAAATGCTCAACCACGTAAGGTTTAAGACTTGCTGCCACTCCAATCTGTCCCCTGTACATTTTAAATTGATGGGCCACTGTAACCACATAGGAGTTAAATTGGTACAGCATTCTCACTCACAGGTGCAACAAATATAGCCTCAAAATATGTTAATGAGCCAGAAACAACAACAATACCATGCACCCCCTAGTGGTCAAAATGTTTTTGGCGCTCCAAAGGTACTGTATTCTGTGGGGTGGAATAACAGTACCATTCAAAATACAGCAATTCTTTCCCCTGCCAAAAACATATGTTCTCACAATGCACCATAATTTACAGTATGCTGCAGTAAAATGTTTGAGTATTTTACTGTTGATAATTTTAAAAAATGACGGTATAATTTACAGTTTTCAGTTACAGGGTAGGCGTACCCACGTTACGCCTGACCTATGAGCCAGTTCATAGATTCACTGAAGGAGATAAAAACATTTTATTACATAGAATATCATTCTATGTATCATATTGGTTGGTTCTATGTATCATATTGTGTATTTCTCATATATAAAGTCATAGGAGTTGTTTTGGTGCGTAACGTCAAGTTTAAAGAGCCAGTAGTTAATCCAATAGAAAGCAGAGTTAACCTACTATGGTCACGGAGGATTAAGTTGTTTTTAACTGTAATATGATTTACAGAATGTCCTGCCACAGAGTTGCATGTAAGCTACTGTCAAATTCACAGTAACCCCTTTAGAGAGTGTCAGAGAGAGACAGAGACAGAGACAGAGAGTGTGTGAGAGAGACAGAGACAGAGAGAGAGTGTGAGACAGAGACAGAGAGAGAGTGTGAGACAGAGACAGAGAGAGTGTGTGAGAGAGACAGAGAGAGAGTGTGAGAGAGAGACAGAGAGAGAGAGAGAGAGTGAGAGAGAGAGAGAGTGTGTGAGAGAGACAGAGACAGAGAGAGAGAGTGAGAGAGAGACAGAGACAGAGAGAGTGTGTGAGAGAGACAGAGACAGAGAGAGAGAGTGTGTGAGAGAGACAGAGTCAGAGACAGAGAGTGTGAGAGAGAGAAAGAGACAGAGAGAGAGAGAGAGAGAGAGAGAAGTGTGAGAGAGAGAGAGAGAGAGAGAGAGAGAGAGAGAGAGAGAGAGACAGAGAGAGTGTGTGAGAGAGACAGAGACAGAGAGAGAGAGAGAGAGAGACAGAGAGAGAGAGAGAGAGAGCAGAGAGAGAGAGTGTGAGAGAGACAAAGAGACAGAGAGAGAGAGAGAGAGAGAGAGAGAGAGAGAGAGAGAGAGAGAGAGAGAGAGAGTGTGTGTGAGAGAGACAGAGACAGACAGAGAGAGTGTGTGAGAGAGACAGAGAGAGAGAGTGTGAGACAGAGAGTGTGAGAGAGACAGAGACAGAGAGAAAGTGTGAGACAGAGACAGAGACAGAGAGAGTGTGTGAGAGAGCGAAAGAGACAGAGACAGAGAGAGAGGGAGTGTGAGAGAGACAGAGACAGACAGAGAGAGAGTGTGTGAGAGGGAGACAGAGACACAGAGAGAGAGAGAGAGAGAGAGAGTGTGAGAGAGACAGAGACACATGGAAAACAAAAAGAGAATTACTTGACACATTGGAAAGAACAGAGCAAACTAGAATGCTATTTGGCCCTAAACAGAGAGTACACAGTGGCAGAATACCTGACCACTGTGACTGACCCAAACTTAAGGAAAGCTTTGACTATGTACAGACTCAGTGAGCATAGCCTTGCTATTGAGAAAGGCCGCCGTAGGCAGACCTGGCTCGCAAGAGAAGACAGGCTATGTGCACACTGCCCACAAAATGAGGTGGAAACTGAGCTGCACTTCCTAACCTCCTGTCAAATATATGACCATATTAGAGACACATATTTCCCTCAGATTACACAGACCCACAAATAATTAGAAAACAAACCCAATTTTGATAAACTCCCTTATCTACTGGGTGAAAAACCACAGTGTGCCATCACAGCTGCAAGATTTGTGACCTGTTGCCACAAGAAAAGGGCAACCAGTGAAGAACAAACACCATTGTAAATACAACCCATATTTATGTTTATTTATTTTCCCATTTGTACTTTAACTATTTGCACATTGTTACAACACTGTATATAGACATAATATGACATTTGAAATGTCTTTATTCTTTTGAAACTTCTGAGTGTAATGTTTACTGTTAATATTTATTGTTGATTTCACTTTTGTTTACTATCTACTTCACTTGCTTTGGCAATGTTAACACACATTTCCCATGCCAATAAAGCCCTTAAATTGAAATTGAAATTGAGAGAGAGTGTGTGAGAGAGAGACCGAGACAGAGAGAGAGAAAGTGTGAGAGAGAGACAGAGAGACACAGAGAGAGAGAGAGAGAGAGAGAGACAGAGTGTGTGAGACAGACACAGAGAGAGAAAGTGTGAGAGAGAGACAGAGAGACACACAGAGAGAGATAGAGAGAGAGAGACAGAGTGTGTGAGACAGAGACAGAGAGAGAGAAAGTGTGAGAGAGAGACAGAGAGACAAACAGAGAGAGAGTATCAATTTCTAAAAACCTAATTTTCTGCATTCTCTAGACTTTAGGCCTGTTGTCCGTCAATAATCCAACTTCATGACCTTGTTGTTGAGTTGTTTTTGAACTGTAGTAGCCTATAGCCTAACCTTTGTTGAGTTGTTTTTGAGCCTAAACCTTGTTGACCAGCTTGTTTTTCCACTCATATCTGGGGTTTTGTAATAGCTCAGACACACCGGTAGGATGGTCAAACGTTTGCCTGCCGACAGACGGTACTCAACACAGCAAAGACTTTGAAGTCGTCAGCCACTCAGCCTTGTTAAAATACTCCAAACCGGTAGATGTTAGTGGTGTTGTTTGGCAATGTATGTCCGTGTGTGTTGCTTTATGGTCTTGTCAATGTTAGCTAGCCAGCTAGCTGCGCTAATGTTGCTGTTGTTGTAGAAAGCCCTTGTTGATACTAGCCAGATGGCCACAGCTAGATAACTAGATAGAAAAATTACAAAGAAACAATTTAATTCACTCTACATAATCGCATACAGCCCATAAATACATTTAGATACATAGCTAAACGTGTAGCATAATTCGCTAGCTAGCTAGCTGTTGGTAAAATAACTCTCGGCAGCCAACTACAAGCAGCTGCTGCATGGAAACCAATCCATTGTGATTTAATGATAATAATGATAATAATATAATAATAATAGTAATAATAATATGCCATTTAGCAGACGCTTTTATCCAAAGCGACTTACAGTCATGCGTGCATACATTTTTTGTTACTAGCTACAGTGGCTAGCTAGCTTGGTGAAGCATTTAGCATTGTGTGAATTGTGCTGCACTTAGCAGCCCACTGGTTTCATTTTAGGTGAAAGCTGCTTCATCTGTGTTTATACACACACACGCACGCACACACGCACACACGCACACGCACACACGCCCGTAGACCACTGCGCCACTCGGGAGACTGTTTCACATGGAGTGTGTGTGTGACTGCCTGGCTCAGTTAACAAGCTAGTTAACTAATAGACTATAGACCCCATCCACCTCCCACCCTGTCCCGTAGACTATAGACCCATACACCTACTGTCCTGTCACGTAGACTATAGACCCATACACCTACTGTCCTGTCACGTAGACTATAGACCCATACACCTACTGTCCTGTCCCGTAGACTATAGACCCATACACCTACTGTCCTGTCACGTAGACTATAGACCCATACACCTCCCACCCTGTCCCGTAGACTATAGACCCATACACCTCCCACCCTGTCCCGTAGACTATAGACCCATACACCTCCCATCCTGTCCCGTAGACTATAGACCCATACACCTCCCATCCTGTCCCGTAGACTATAGACCCATACACCTACTGTCCTGTCCCGTAGACTATAGACCCATACACCTACTGTCCTGTCACGTAGACTATAGACCCATACACCCACTGTCCTGTCCAGTAGACTATAGACCCATACACCTACTGTCCTGTCACGTAGACTATAGACCCATACACCTACTGTCCTGTCACGTAGACTATAGACCCATACACCTACTGTCCTGTCACGTAGACTATAGACCCATACACCTACTGTCCTGTCACGTAGACTATAGACCCATACACCTACTGTCCTGTCACGTAGACTATAGACCCATACACCTACTGCCCTGTCCAGTAGACTATAGACCCATTCACCTACTGTCCTGTCACGTAGACTATAGACCCATACACCTACTGTCCTGTCACGTAGACTATAGACCCATACACCTACTGTCCTGTCACGTAGACTATAGACCCATACACCTACTGTCCTGTCACGTAGACTATAGACCCATACACCAACCGTCCTGTCACGTAGACTATAGACCCATACACCTACTGTCCTGTCACGTAGACTATAGACCCATACACCTACTGTCCTGTCCAGTAGACTATAGACCCATACACCTACTGTCCTGTCACGTAGACTATAGACCCATACACCTACTGTCCTGTCACGTAGACTATAGACCCATACACCTACTGTCCTGTCACGTAGACTATAGACCCATACACCTACTGTCCTGTCACGTAGACTATAGACCCATACACCTACTGTCCTGTCACGTAGACTATAGACCCATTCACCTACTGTCCTGTCCAGTAGACTATAGACCCATACACCTACTGTCCTGTCCCGGCCACATCCACATACCGGCCTCGAGATAGATAGGCAGATAGATAGATTGATATAGCAGGTAGATAGACAGGTAGATCAGCAGAGTAATGATGGGGTTAACTTCTGGTAATACTTCTGGTAATGACGGGGGTTAACTTCTGTTAATACTTCTGGTAATGATGGGGGTTAACTTCTGTTAATACTTCTGGTAATGATGGGGGTTAACTTCTGTTAATACTTCTGGTAATGACGGGGGTTAACTTCTTTTAATACTTCTGGTAATGACGGGGGTTAACTTCTGTTAATACTTCTGGTAATGATGGGGGTTAACTTCTGTTAATACTTCTGGTAATGATGGGGGTTAACTTCTGTTAATACTTCTGGTAATGATGGGGGTTAACTTCTGTTAATACTTCTGGTAATGACGGGGGTTAACTTCTGTTAATACTTCTGGTAATGATGGGGGTTAACTTCTGTTAATACTTCTGGTAATGACGGGGGTTAACTTCTGATAATATTTCTGGTAATGACGGGGGTTAACTTCTGTTAATACTTCTGGTAATGACGGGGGTTAACTTCTGTTTAATACTTCTGGTAATGATGGGGGTTAACGTCTGTTGTTAATACTGCGGTTAGATTGACAAGTAGATCCACATTCCAGCATCATCTCTGCTCTGCTTTGTCTTTCTGTTGACTAACTTTGTTTTACTGCTGGAACCCAGGACCCAGTGGACTATTCTTGCTAAATAAATCAAATGAAACGACTTTAATATTATAAAGGTCCGGTTCCAAATCACTTTAATCTATCTGGCTTAATCAAAAGCTAACTTCATCAAAACGCAATCTTTGTCAGTAGGGCAGACCTATATTATTTCCTCTTCCTTCCTTCCCTCTCTGTCTCTCTCTTTCTCCGTGGACGACTGTGAGAGGGTGCTCTGATTGGCTGCAGCAGTGTTCTAGCGTCACCTCCGACAGCCAATAGGAAGACAGGAGCGCGTATAAAGGCTTCCCGGGAAGCTGTCGGGTTACAAGAAAGAAAGAAAGAAAGAAAGAAAGAAAGAAAGAAAGAAAGAAAGAAAGAAAGAAAGAAAGAAAGAAAGAAAGAAAGAAAGAAAGAAAGAAAGAAAGAAAGAAAGAAAGAAAGAAAGAAAGAAAGAAAGAAATAATATCCGAGGGTTGATATCTCCGAGGAACATATCTTGACAAGAAGAACTGAAGAATTCTGAAAAACTGTGAACATCTGTCTTGGATCTCTGTGTCTAGAATATACCTGCATGGAGTCATACCTGCCTTCACTACTTATATTAGGTACTTTTATTACAAACGTACTGTGCTGAATTGATTACAATAGGTTTTAATGTTGTAATTAATGGTGGTTAGAATAGGATTATAGTTGTTAATGTTGTAATTAGAGTTACCATGTATTTCTCCCAAGTTAAGAGTAAGCATAACCATTCAAGTTTATTTATAATTTTAATGTCGCGGTGAAACCAGTGATCCCATTCATTAATTCCTCTGGGCTTCGGTAATGTGGAGAGGACGGGATTCTATAGAATAATCTGGGCAACGTTGAAGAATTTATTTGCACACTTGTTTATAAGCCTGGTGAATCCAGTATCCATTAACGAACTACCCCATTATGAGCTAGTGGTTTGGCCTATCGGTATTCTCTGAAGTGTTTTTGTCAATTGCTCCGGAGTTATGATTAGATGAGTGTCGACGGTTGACTCTTTGTGCGTGCGCGTCCTCGGTTTGTTTATCTGGCGTCCGTTTAAGGCGCTATTGTGTTGCGGATGGGGATGCGCCGTTGGACAGATAATTGCATTGAGAGAGACGGAGTAAGTGATTTGAGTGCGAGAGAGCCGGCCAGCCGGTTAGGACCGGTTCGTCATTCATCATCAGTTTCCGCACCAAGGTACGGAACAGAAGTCCGTCATTGTCTCCAGCGCGTAATTGACTCCCCCCGCCGCCCTCAGCCCCTCTCTGACGTAGAGACTTAGCTGCTGTAGCTGGACACCGGTAGAACACCTCACCGGTAGATTTCAGTCACTGTCACACTGTTACCTAGGTAATTACACCAGGGTTAATGTGCGTGTCCATGTGTCTTATAGCATAAGGAGGGAGACGTTGAGACACAAGAGGGAGGGAAGGACTCTCATGAAGCCAGAACACAGAAAAGAGAAAGAGTTGCATACTAATCACCTTGAAGGTCAAAGGACCACGTGGTCACATAAGCTGTGGGGAGGAGGGGGTGGGGTCTGTTGGTTCCTATGGTGATCATCAACATTCAGACTGTTCTTGAACGATATTAATGATAAAGTTCAATAAAGTAACAGTAATTAATATAACTGTGATCATATGATATTGTATTCAAAACAACCACTACCCAGTGTGGATAACTGCTGAAATAACCTCTCTCTCATCTCTCTGTTTTCACAGACCTGTGAACGCTGATCTCCAGAGATACTGGCAGAGGGCCTCTTATCACTATATTCTGACTAGAACATGTTCTGCTGACCCTGTCCCGTCTGGTCATGGCTCCGTCCCTGGCCACAGCGTTTGCCAGGCGGTGGTGGATGGCGGTGACAGCCATCATAGAGAACCTGCTGTTCTCAGCCGTCCTGCTGGGCTGGGGGTCACTACTCATCATGCTCAAGTCTGAAGGCTACTACTCCTACATGTGCAATGGAGAAGGTAAGAGACACAACCTTTATGTAACCTCTCTTCAACATGCTCTTCATGGAGAAGGTAAGAGCACAACCTTTATGTAACCTCTCTTCAACATGCTCTTCATGGAGAAGGTAAGAGCACAACCTTTATGTAACCTCTCTTCAACATGCTCTTCATGGAGAAGGTAAGAGCACAACCTTTATGTAACCTCTCTTCAACATGCTCTTCATGGAGAAGGTAAGAGCACAACCTTTATGTAACCTCTCTTCAACATGCTCTTCATGGAGAAGGTAAGAGCACAACCTTTATGTAACCTCTCTTCAACATGCTCTTCATGGAGAAGGTAAGAGCACAACCTTTATGTAACCTCTCTTCAACATGCTCTTCATGGAGAAGGTAAGAGCACAACCTTTATGTAACCTCTCTTCAACATGCTCTTCATGGAGAAGGTAAGAGCACAACATTAGCTGTCTAGGAGGGAGGACCCCAGGAACATTAGCTGTCTAGGAGGGAGGACCCCAGGAACATTAGCTGTCTAGAAGGGAGGACCCCAGGAACATTAGCTGTCTAGGAGGGAGGACCCCAGGAACATTAGCTGTCTAGGAGGGAGGACCCCAGGAACATTAGCTGTCTAGAAGGGAGGACCCCAGGAACATTAGCTGTCTAGAAGGGAGGACCCCAGGAACATTAGCTGTCTAGGAGGGAGGACCCCAGGAACATTAGCTGTCTAGAAGGGAGGACCCCAGTAACATTAGCTGTCTAGAAGGGAGGACCCCAGGAACATTAGCTGTCTAGGAGGGAGGACCCCAGGAACTTTAGCTGTCTAGGAGGGAGGACCCCAGGAACATTAGCTGTCTAGAAGGGAGGACCCCAGGAACATTAGCTGTCTAGAAGGGAGGACCCCAGGAACATTAGCTGTCTAGGAGGGAGGACCCCAGGAACATTAGCTGTCTAGAAGGGAGGACCCCAGGAACATTAGCTGTCTAGGAGGGAGGACCCCAGGAACATTAGCTGTCTAGGAGGGAGGACCCCAGGAACATTAGCTGTCTAGGAGGGAGGACCCCAGGAACATTAGCTGTCTAGGAGGGAGGACCCCAGGAACATTAGCTGTCTAGAAGGGAGGACCCCAGGAACATTAGCTGTCTAGAAGGGAGGACCCCAGTACTACACTACAGCTTTGAGTTTTCTAATGATTTCTTGGCTTTTTTCGCAATACACCACAGCTTTGTTGGTTGATGTGCTGTCCTGTCATCTTTTAAGATTCCTATACTTACACATCCCCTCTCTCTAGGTAACCACACCTCCTCCCCCAACCTGTCTGTCCCTCGCCCTCCACCAGGGGGCGATGGTGACTACAGTGATTACTACGCAGAGGGTGTGGTGGGGCTGGGGGACAGGGTAGAGATGAGGCCCCTGGCCCCCCGGGACCCAGACGGCCCCATGAGGATGAACGGCTGGCTGATCTGTAAGGACCAGGATGAGATGTTGAACCTGGCCTTCACCGTGGGATCATTTGTCCTCTCAGCCATCACTCTGCCGCTGGGCATCGTCATGGACAAATACGGACCACGCAACGTACGACTACTGGGCAGGTAGGAGAGAGGGGGGAGATGGAGGAGAGAGGGGAGAGGGGGTAGAGGAGAGAGAGGGGGGTAGAGGAGAGAGGGAGAGGGGGGTGGAGGAGAGAGGGAGAGGGGGGGGGGGTGGAGGAGAGAGGGAGAGGGAGAGGAGCTAGGGAAGAGAGAGGGTGTGTGTCTGTGTGTAGTCTCAGTTAGTCTGAACAGTTCAACAGGTGACAGTTGGTAGTGTGTGTCTGTGTGTAGTCTCAGTTAGTCTGAACAGTTCAACAGGTGACAGTTGGTAGTGTGTGTCTGTGTGTAGTCTCAGTTAGTCTGAACAGTTCAACAGGGTGACAGTTGGTAGTGGTTGGTTCAGGTGACAGTTGGTATGTGTGTGTCTGTGTGTAGTCTCAGTTAGTCTGAACAGTTCAACAGGTGACAGTTGGTAGTGTGTGTCTGTGTGTAGTCTCAGTTAGTCTGAACAGTTCAACAGGTGACAGTTGGTAGTGTGTGTCTGTGTGTAGTCTCAGTTAGTCTGAACAGTTCAACAGGTGACAGTTGGTAGTGTGTGTCTGTGTGTAGTCTCAGTTAGTCTGAACAGTTCAACAGGTGACAGTTGGTAGTGTGTGTCTGTGTGTAGTCTCAGTTAGTCTGAACAGTTCAACAGGTGACAGTTGGTAGTGTGTGTCTGTGTGTAGTCTCAGTTAGTCTGAACAGTTCAACAGGTGACAGTTGGTAGTGTGTGTCTGTGTGTAGTCTCAGTTAGTCTGAACAGTTCAACAGGTGACAGTTGGTAGTGTGTGTCTGTGTGTAGTCTCAGTTAGTCTGAACAGTTCAACAGGTGACAGTTGGTAGTGTGTGTCTGTGTGTAGTCTCAGTTAGTCTGAACAGTTCAACAGGTGACAGTTGGTAGTGTGTGTCTGTGTGTAGTCTCAGTTAGTCTGAACAGTTCAACAGGTGACAGTTGGTAGTGTGTGTCTGTGTGTAGTCTCAGTTAGTCTGAACAGTTCAACAGGTGACAGTTGGTAGTGTGTGTCTGTGTGTAGTCTCAGTTAGTCTGAACAGTTCAACAGGTGACAGTTGGTAGTGTGTGTCTGTGTGTAGTCTCAGTTAGTCTGAACAGTTCAACAGGTGACAGTTGGTAGGTGTGTGTCTGTGTGTAGTCTCAGTTAGTCTGAACAGTTCAACAGGTGACAGTTGGTAGTGTGTGTCTGTGTGTAGTCTCAGTTAGTCTGAACAGTTCAACAGGTGACAGTTGGTAGTGTGTGTCTGTGTGTAGTCTCAGTTAGTCTGAACAGTTCAACAGGTGACAGTTGGTAGTGTGTGTCTGTGTGTAGTCTCAGTTAGTCTGAACAGTTCAACAGGTGACAGTTGGTAGTGTGTGTCTGTGTGTAGTCTCAGTTAGTCTGAACAGTTCAACAGGTGACAGTTGGTAGTGTGTGTCTGTGTGTAGTCTCAGTTAGTCTGAACAGTTCAACAGGTGACAGTTGGTAGTGTGTGTCTGTGTGTAGTCTCAGTTAGTCTGAACAGTTCAACAGGTGACAGTTGGTAGTGTGTGTCTGTGTGTAGTCTCAGTTAGTCTGAACAGTTCAACAGGTGACAGTTGGTAGTGTGTGTCTGTGTGTAGTCTCAGTTAGTCTGATTTGCACGACACCAACTCCATCATCAACTTTGCTGACGACACCACTGTGTTAGGCCTGATAACCAACCACGATGAGACAGCCTATAGGGAAGGGGTAAGTGAACTGGCATTGTGGTGTCATGACAACAACCTCTTCCCCAAATGTCAACAAAACAAAGGAGTTGATTGTTGACATCGGGAAGCAGGAGAGGGAACACGCCCCCATCCACATCAACGGGACTGTAGTAGAGAGTTCCTCTGAGTCCACATCACCCACGACTTGAGATGGACCAACAACACCACCACCACTCAAGAGGGCGCAACACCAACAACACCACCACTCTCAAGAGGGCGCAACACCAACAACACCACCACTCATGTCAAGAGGGCGCAACACCAACAACACCACCACCACTCTCAAGAGGGCGCAACACCAACAACACCACCACTCTCAGGGCAACAACACCACCACTCATGTCAAGAGGGCGCAACACCAACAACACCACCACCACTCTCAAGAGGGCGCAACACCAACAACACCACCACTCTCAAGAGGGCGCAACACCAACAACACCACCACCACTCTCAAGAGGGCGCAACACCAACAACACCACCACTCATGTCAAGAGGGCGCAACACCAACAACACCACCACCACTCATGTCAAGAGGGCGCAACACCAACACCACCACCACTCTCAAGAGGGCGCAACACCAACAACACCACCACTCTCAAGAGGGCGCAACACCAACAACACCACCACTCATGTCAAGAGGGCGCAACACCAACACCACCACCACTCTCAAGAGGCGCAACACCAACAACACCACCACTCTCAAGAGGGCGCAACACCAACAACACCACCACTCATGTCAAGAGGGCGCAACACCAACACCACCACCACTCTCAAGAGGGCGCAACACCAACAACACCACCACTCATGTCAAGAGGGCGCAACACCAACAACACCACCACTCATGTCAAGAGGGCGCAACACCAACAACACCACCACTCATGTCAAGAGGGCGCAACACCAACAACACCACCACTCATGTCAAGAGGGCGCAACACCAACAACACCACCACTCATGTCAAGAGGGCGCAACACCAACAACACCACCACTCATGTCAAGAGGGCGCAACACCAACAACACCACCACTCATGTCAAGAGGGCGCAACACCAACAACACCACCACTCATGTCAAGAGGGCGCAACACCAACAACACCACCACTCATGTCAAGAGGGCGCAACACCAACAACACCACCACTCATGTCAAGAGGGCGCAACACCAACAACACCACCACTCATGTCAAGAGGGCGCAACAGCGTCTCTACTTCCTGAGGCGGACGAAAAAATTGGGCATGCCACCCCCGGGTCCTCTCCGAATATTACCGCTGCACCATCGAGAGCGTCCTGACCCGTTGCATCACGGCCTGGTACGGGAATTGCTCCGTCTACAAACGCAAGGCCCTCCAGCTGGTGGTGAAGGCGGCCATTTGCTTGGAAGGCAGCCACGGTGCGTCCTTTATTTAAAGGGGGAGATCAAGCTGATCCTAACTGTTATAGGCCAATATCTATCTTGCCCTGTTTATCAAAAGTGTTGGAAAAACTTGTCAATAATCAACCGACTGGCTTTCTTGATGTGTATAGTATTCTCTCTGGTATGCAATCTGGTTTCCACTCAGGTTATGGATGTGTCACTGCAACATTAAAGGTCCTACATGTTGTCTAATATATTGATGTATTGATTTATTGTCTAATGTATTGATGTATGAAACTGTATGCACTCACTAACTGTAAATCGCTCTGGATAAGAGCGTCTGCTAAAATGACTAAAATGTAAAATGTATGGTTATGTATGATATTGATGTATTGTCTAATGTATTGTCTAATGTATTGATGTATGGTTATGTATGATATTGATGTATTGTCTAATGTATTGATGTATGGTTATATATGATATTGATGTATTGTCTAATGTATTGATGTATGGTTATGTATGATATTGATGTATTGTCTAATGTATTGATGTATGGTTATGTATGATATTGATGTATTGTCTAATGTATTGATGTATGGTTATGTATGATATTGATGTATTGTCTAATGTATTGATGTATGGTTATATATGATATTGATGTATTGTCTAATGTATTGATGTATGGTTATATATGATATTGATGTATTGTCTAATGTATTGATGTATGGTTATGTATGATATTGATGTATTGTCTAATGTATTGTCTAATGTATTGATGTATGGTTATGTATGATATTGATGTATTGTCTAATGTATTGTCTAATGTATTGATGTATGGTTATGTATGATATTGATGTATTGTCTGATGTATTGATGTATTGTCTAATGTATTGATGTATGGTTATGTATGCTATTGATGTATTGTCTAATGTATTGATGTATTGTCTAATGCATTGATGTATTGTCTAATGTATTGATGTATGGTTATGTATGATATTGATGTATTGTCTAATGTATTGTCTAATGTATTGTCTAATGTATTGATGTATGGTTATGTATGATATTGATGTATTGTCTAATGTATTGATTTATGGTTATGTATGATATTGATGTATTGTCTAATGTATTGATGTATGGTTATATATGATATTGATGTATTGTGTAATGTATTGATGTATGGTTATATATGATATTGATGTTTTGTAAATGTATTGATGTATGGTTATATGATATTGATGTATTGTCTAATGTATTGATGTATGGTTATATATGATATTGATGTATTGTCTAATGTATTGATGTATGGTTATATATGATATTGATGTATTGTCTAATGTATTGTTATGTATTGTCTAATGTATTGATGTATTGTCTAATGTATTGATGTATTGTCTAATGTATTGATGTATGGTTATGTATGATATTGATGTATTGTCTAATGTATTGATGTATTGTCTGTGTGTATTCCAGTGCCTGTTTCTCCTTCTCCTGTCTCCTCATCTCCTACGGAGCATACAACCCTGATGGTGAGCAGCTGTAATAAATACATTTAGATTAGATTGCAATGTATTAGTCACCTGATGTAATGGCAGGGTGCAGTGTCCATATGTAGGTAGCTGACTAGTGGTAGCTCTTCAGCAGCCTGATGGTCTGGGGGTAGAACAGGCTCCGGTGGCTGAGGTCCCTGATGGTCTTGGGGTAGAACAGGCTCCGGTGGCTGAGGTCCCTGATGGTCTTGGGGTAGAACAGGCTCGGGTGGCTGAGGTCCCTGATGGTCTTGGGGTAGAACAGGCTCCGGTGGCTGAGGTCCCTGATGGTCTTGGGGTAGAACAGGCTCGGGTGGCTGAGGTCCCTGATGGTCTGGGGGTAGAACAGGCTCGGGTGGCTGAGGTCCCTGATGGTCTGGGGGTAGAACAGGCTCGGGTGGCTGAGGTCCCTGATGGTCTGGGGGTAGAACATGCTCGGGTGGCTGAGGTCCCTGATGGTCTGGGGGTAGAACAGGCTCGGGTGGCTGAGGTCCCTGATGGTCTGGGGGTAGAACAGGCTCAGGTGGCTGAGGTCCCTGATGGTCTGGGGGTAGAACAGGCTCGGGTGGCTGAGGTCCCTGATGGTCTGGGGGTAGAACAGGCTCGGGTGGCTGAGGTCCCTGATGGTCTTGTTGGCCTTCCTGCGACAGCTGGTGTTGTACTGTAGGTGTCCTGGAGGGCGGGCCCAACTTCTGGGGCAGTAGGATGGTACATTTCATTGGAATTTCATTGGAATTTTACCCACTTAACCACACAGACACACTGTAAATAATTATTCTGGGGTGAATTGAAAAAAAAAATAACATATACATTTAATTACCAACAATGTTTAAGAATAAATCCAACTTAATGTAATGTAAGTATATTTAATGAGGATAACCAAAGATAGAGAAAATTGAGTGATTCATCGGAAGTTTGTTTTTAATCTCCTTGCACTTCCTATCTCGTCACGTGGCTCTGTTTTCAGAGGATTATGGGTAATGTTTCCTATCTCGTCACGTGGCTCTGTTTTCAGAGGATTATGGGTAATGTTTCCTATCTCGTCACGTGGCTCTGTTTTCAGAGGATTGTGGGTAATGTTTCCTATCTCGTCACGTGGCTCTGTTTTCAGAGGATTATGGGTAATGTTTCCTATCTCGTCACGTGGCTCTGTTTTCAGAGGATTATGGGTAATGTTTCCTATCTCGTCACGTGGCTCTGTTTTCAGAGGATTGTGGGTAATGTTTCCTATCTCGTCACGTGGCTCTGTTTTCAGAGGATTGTGGGTAATCTTTCCTATCTCGTCACGTGGCTCTGTTTTCAGAGGATTGTGGGTAATGTTTCCTATCTCGTCACGTGGCTCTGTTTTCAGAGGATTGTGGGTAATGTTTCCTATCTCGTCACGTGGCTCTGTTTTCAGAGGATTGTGGGTAATGTTTCCTATCTCGTCACGTGGCTCTGTTTTCAGAGGATTGTGGGTAATGTTTCCTATCTCGTCACGTGGCTCTGTTTTCAGAGGATTGTGGGTAATGTTTCCTATCTCGTCACGTGGCTCTGTTTTCAGAGGATTGTGGGTAATGTTTCCTATCTCGTCACGTGGCTCTGTTTTCAGAGGATTGTGGGTAATGTTTCCTATCTCGTCACGTGGCTCTGTTTTCAGAGGATTGTGGGTAATGTTTCCTATCTCGTCACGTGGCTCTGTTTTCAGAGGATTGTGGGTAATGTTTCCTATCTCGTCACGTGGCTCTGTTTTCAGAGGATTGTGGGTAATGTTTCCTATCTCGTCACGTGGCTCTGTTTTCAGAGGATTGTGGGTAATGTTTCCTATCTCATCACGTGGCTCTGTTTTCAGAGGATTGTGGGTAATGTTTCCTATCTCGTCACGTGGCTCTGTTTTCAGAGGATTGTGGGTAATGTTTCCTATCTCGTCACGTGGCTCTGTTTTCAGAGGATTGTGGGTAATGTTTCCTATCTCGTCACGTGGCTCTGTTTTCAGAGGATTGTGGGTAATGTTTCCTATCTCGTCACGTGGCTCTGTTTTCAGAGGATTGTGGGTAATGTTTCCTATCTCGTCACGTGGCTCTGTTTTCAGAGGATTGTGGGTAATGTTTCCTATCTCGTCACGTGGCTCTGTTTTCAGAGGATTGTGGGTAATGTTTCCTATCTCGTCACGTGGCTCTGTTTTCAGAGGATTGTGGGTAATGTTTCCTATCTCGTCACGTGGCTCTGTTTTCAGAGGATTGTGGGTAATGTTTCCTATCTCGTCACGTGGCTCTGTTTTCAGAGGATTGTGGGTAATGTTTCCTATCTCGTCACGTGGCTCTGTTTTCAGAGGATTGTGGGTAATGTTTCCTATCTCGTCACGTGGCTCTGTTTTCAGAGGATTGTGGGTAATGTTTCCTATCTCGTCACGTGGCTCTGTTTTCAGAGGATTGTGGGTAATGTTTCCTATCTCGTCACGTGGCTCTGTTTTCAGAGGATTGTGGGTAATGTTTCCTATCTCGTCACGTGGCTCTGTTTTCAGAGGATTGTGGGTAATGTTTCCTATCTCGTCACGTGGCTCTGTTTTCAGAGGATTGTGGGTAATGTTTCCTATCTGTCACGTGGCTCTGTTTTCAGAGGATTGTGGGTAATGTTTCCTATCTCGTCACGTGGCTCTGTTTTCAGAGGATTGTGGGTAATGTTTCCTATCTCGTCACGTGGCTCTGTTTTCAGAGGATTGTGGGTAATGTTTCCTATCTCGTCACGTGGCTCTGTTTTCAGAGGATTGTGGGTAATGTTTCCTATCTCGTCACGTGGCTCTGTTTTTCAGAGGATTGTGGGTAATGTTTCCTATCTCGTCACGTGGCTCTGTTTTCAGAGGATTGTGGGTAATGTTTCCTATCTCGTCACGTGGCTCTGTTTTCAGAGGATTGTGGGTAATGTTTCCTATCTCGTCACGTGGCTCTGTTTTCAGAGGATTGTGGGTAATGTTTCCTATCTCGTCACGTGGCTCTGTTTTCAGAGGATTGTGGGTAATGTTTCCTATCTCGTCACGTGGCTCTGTTTTCAGAGGATTGTGGGTAATGTTTCCTATCTCGTCACTTGGCTCTGTTTTCAGAGGATTGTGGGTAATGTTTCCTATCTCGTCACGTGGCTCTGTTTTCAGAGGATTGTGGGTAATGTTTCCTATCTCGTCACGTGGCTCTGTTTTCAGAGGATTGTGGGTAATGTTTCCTATCTCGTCACGTGGCTCTGTTTTCAGAGGATTGTGGGTAATGTTTCCTATCTCGTCACGTGGCTCTGTTTTCAGAGGATTGTGGGTAATGTTCCCTATCTCGTCACGTGGCTCTGTTTTCAGAGGATTGTGGGTAATGTTTCCTATCTCGTCACGTGGCTCTGTTTTCAGAGGATTGTGGGTAATGTTTCCTATCTCGTCACGTGGCTCTGTTTTCAGAGGATGGTGGGTAATGTTTCCTATCTCGTCACGTGGCTCTGTTTTCAGAGGATGGTGGGTAATTCAACATTTTTAGACTTAATTATTATTTTACACAATGTTGTATGCATGTTTGAAGAACGGAAAGTATAATCTATTTTAGCATCAAGCAGCTTGAAATGAGGCGTAATGGTTCATAATGAACGGATATCAAAACCATCAAGCAGAATGGCGTTCAATGATGAGACCATTCCCACATTTCCAACTTTTAATATTAGAGGCAAATGCAGTATCCTGCAATGCTTACTGTAAAACCTCTAGTCACTGCTGGTGGTTTGAGCAATGTGCTCAACCATGCCTGCCAGAATGGGTTAAACTGACAAATTATCATATACAGTGCATTCTGAAAGTATTCAGACCCCTTGACTTTTTCCAAATTTTGTTACGTTACAGCCTTACTCTAAAATGTATTAAAACATTTTTTTCCCTCATCAATCTACACACAATACCCCATAATGACAAAGCGAAAACAGGTTTTTAGAAGTTTTTGCAAATGTATTAAAAATAAAAAACAGAAAAACCTTATTTACATAAGTATTCAGACCCTTTGCAATGAGACTCGAAATTGAGCTCGGGTGCATCCTGTTTCCATTGATCATCCTTGAGATGTTTCTACAACTTGATTGGAGTCCCCCTGTGGTAAATTCAATTGATTGGACATGATTTGGAAAGGCACACACCTGTCTATATAAGGTCCCACAGTTGACAGTGCATGTCAGAGCAAAAACCAAGCCATGAGGTCGAAGGAATTGTCCGTAGAGCTCCGAGACAGGATTGTGTCGAGGCACAAATCTGGGGAAGGGTACGAAAACTATTCTGCAGCATTGAAGATCCCCAAGGTCACAGTGGCCTCCATCATTCTTAAATGGAAGAAGTTTGGAACCACCAAGACTCTTCCTAGAGCTGGCCGCCCGGACAAACTGAGCAATCGGGAGAGAAGGGCCTTGGTCAGGGAGGTGACCAAGAACCCGATGGTCACTCTGACAGAGTTCTAGAGTTCCTCTGTGGAGATGGGAGAAACTTCCAGAAGGACAACCATCTCTGCAGCACTCCACCAATCAGACCTTTACGGTAGAGTGGACAGACGGAAGCCCTCCTCAGTAAAAGGCACATGACAGCCCGCTTGGAGTTTGCCAAAAGGCACCTAAAGGACTCTCAGACCATGAGAAACATGATTATCTGGTCCGATGAAACCAAGATTGAACTCTTTGGCCTGAATGCCAAGCGTCATGTCTGGAGGAAACCTGGCACCATCCCTACGGTGAAGCATGGTGGTGGCAGCATCATGCTGTGGGGATGTTTTTCAGCGGCAGGGACTGGGAGACTAGTCAGGATCAAAAGAAAGATGAACGGAGCAAAGTACAGAGAGATCCTTGATGAAAACCTGCTCCAGAGAGCTCAGGACCTCAGACTGGGGTGAATGTTCACCTTCCAACAGGACAACGACCCTAAGCACACAGCCAAGACAACGCAGGAGTGGCTTCAGGACAAGCCTGAATGTCCTTGAGTGGCCCAGCCAGAGCCCGGACTTGAACCCTATCTAAAATCTCTGGAGAGACCTGAAAATAGCTGTTCAGCGACGCTCCCCATCCAACCTGACAGATCTTGAGAGGATCTGCAGAGAAGAATGGGAGAAACTCCCCAAATACAGGTGTGCCAAGCTTGTAGTGTCATACCCAAGAAGACTCAAGGCTGTAATCGCTGCCAAAGGTGCTTCAACAAAGTACTGAGTAAAGTGTCTGAATACCTATGTACATTTCAGATTTTCTTTAAATTTTTGCTAAAATTTACGAAAACCAGTTTTTGCTTCATCATTATGGGGTATTGTTTGTAGGTTGATGAGGAAAAGCAACTATTTAATCAATTTTAGAATAAGGCTGTAACGTGACAATGTGGAAAAAGTCAAGGGGTCTGAATCCTTTCCGAATGCACTGTACAGTACATAAGTCAACGTTTAACATTCAAATCCTAGTCCAGAAGAAGTTATCACATTTTCCACTAGACAGGATTTGAAACACCATAATAATGTTTAGAAGGAAAAACACCATGTAACGGTTCAGAACATCTCAGGATGATGTGTTTCAATACTCCAGCAAAGTTAAGGTTTCGTCTGTTTGACATTGGTGTGACAGCTCAGTTGCCACTAGCTTTTTGTGTGTGTTACAATAGTGTAATAAATAACATGTTTAATGGGTTTGGTCTGCTTCATGTTGCCACTAGAGTGTGTGTGTGTGTGTGTGTGCGTGCGTGTGTGTGTGTGTGTGTGTCTAACGGTGTCTCCATCTTCCTCCACAGAGCAGTCTATCCTCATCTTCATCGCTCTGACGTTGAACGGCTTTGGAGGCATGTGCATGACCTTCACCTCCCTCACGGTAAGAGAGTGTGTGTGTGTGAGTGGACGTGTGTGTATGGTACGTGTCTCTGTGTGAGTGTGTGTGTGTGTGTGTTCAGGTCATATTTCTCCTTATTCATTTGTGATTTCACCATATTCCCTTATGAGCCAAAAGAGAAAGTGTGTGTGTGTGTTTTGCATAATCTCTGTGTAGAGAACATTGTGCCATTTGGCCTCTTCCTCTGGCACTGGAAAGACTTTATTACCAACCATTAATCTATTATATAAATGTCTGTCCGGTTGGTTTAGTTGTTTGCATCGATTTCGCTCTCTCTCTCTCTGTCTCTGTCTCTCTGTCTCTGTCTCTGTCTCTGTCTCTGTCTCTGTCTCTCTCTCTGTCTCTGTCTCTGTCTCTGTCTCTGTCTCTCTGTCTCTGTCTCTGTCTCTGTCTCTCTCTGTCTCTGTCTCTCTCTGTCTCTGTCTCTCTCTCTGTCTCTGTCTCTGTCTCTGTCTCTCTCTGTCTCTGTCTCTGTCTCTGTCTCTCTCTCTGTCTCTGTCTCTGTCTCTGTCTCTCTCTCTGTCTCTGTCTCTGTCTCTCTCTCTGTCTCTGTCTCTGTCTCTGTCTCTGTCTCTCTCTCTGTCTCTGTCTCTCTCTCTGTCTCTGTCTCTGTCTCTGTCTCTCTGCCTCTGTCTCTGTCTCTGTCTCTGTCTCTGTCTCTGTCTCTCTCTCTGTCTCTGTCTCTGTCTCTGTCTCTGTCTCTGTCTCTGTCTCTCTGTCTCTGTCTCTGTCTCTGTCTCTCTCTGTCTCTGTCTCTCTCTCTGTCTCTGTCTCTCTCTCTGTCTCTGTCTCTGTCTCTCTCTCTCTGTCTCTGTCTCTGTCTCTGTCTCTGTCTCTCTCTCTGTCTCTGTCTCTCTCTCTGTCTCTGTCTCTGTCTCTGTCTCTGTCTCTGTCTCTCTCTCTGTCTCTGTCTCTGTCTCTGTCTCTGTCTCTGTCTCTGTCTCTGTCTCTCTCTCTCTCTCTGTCTCTGTCTCTGTCTCTGTCTGTCTCTCTCTGTCTCTGTCTCTGTCTCTGTCTCTGTCTCTGTCTCTGTCTCTGTCTCTGTCTCTGTCTCTGTCTCTGTCTCTGTCTCTGTCTCTGTCTCTGTCTCTCTCTCTGTCTCTGTCTCTGTCTCTGTCTCTGTCTCTGTCTCTGTCTCTGTCTCTGTCTCTGTCTCTGTCTCTGCCCTACCCTGACAGTCATTCTGAATGCAGGTTGCGGGTGATAAAACATTCCACTTGTTGGATATCCTAATTCTGGCTGGATTCCAATAGGAATTATATAAACCAGGAGTTTCGTAACACCACGGTGAAAATGCCGCCGACAGAGAGGGCTGCGTTGCGACTAGCTCTTAGGAAACGTTGCAGTATATACAGTGAGGGAAAAAAGTATTTGATCCCCTGCTGATTTTGTACGTTTGCCCACTGACAAAGACATGATCAGTCTATAATTTTAATGGTAGGTTTATTTGAACAGTGAGAGACAGAATAACAACAAAAAAAATCCAGAAAAAGCGCACGTCAAAATGTTATAAATTGATTTGCATTTTAATGAGGGAAATAAGTATTTGACCCCTCTGCAAAACATGACTTAGTACTTGGTGGCAAAACCCTTGTTGGCAATCACAGAGGTCAGACGTTTCTTGTAGTTGGCCACCAGGTTTGCACACATCTCAGGAGGGATTTTGTCCCACTCCTCTTTGCAGATCTTCTCCAAGTCATTAAGGTTTTTCCAAAGAAAAGGTTCCTGGAGGATCCTTTAGGGCAGTGATTCTCAACTGGTGGGACCCTTCCCAAATGTGGGTCGTGGGAGGTTTTGAATGAGTCGTAGGTGTCTGAGTTTTTCTGTTGTTGAAAGAATACTCCAGTCTGAATTGAAACGACATAAACCAGGTAGAAAGTTTGTAGAAATTATAATTAACTTACATTTTTAAAAAATTTAATCATTGAAAATGTTTTCTTCCATCAAAGTATTTTCAATATAGAGCTATTAGCAGCGGGTAGATCTAGTGGTCTCAGACCAGGGAGTTTAATAACATTCTTGTTAAAGAATATGGTCAAAATGTTATTATTGACAATGAAAGAGGTGAGAATGTTGTTCCCATGTCATATAATTGCTAAATTTACTATCAATATTGCATTACAAATTGACCTTGAGTTCTCTCTCTCTCTCTCTGTCTCTCTCTCTGTCTCTCTCTCTGTCTCTCTCTCTGCCTCTCTCTGTCTCTCTGTCTCTCTCTGTCTCTCTGTCTCTCTGTCTCTCTCTCTCTCTCTCTCTCTGTCTCTCTCTCTCTCTCTCTCTCTCTCTCTGTCTCTCTCTCTCTCGCTCTCTCTCTCTGTCTGTCTCTCACGCTCTCGCTCTCTTTCTTGCTCTCTCTCTCTCTCCCTTCCTTGCACTCTCTCTCGCTCCCCCTCTCTCTCTCTCTCCCCCACTCGCTCTCTCCCCCTTTCTCTCTTTCTCGCTCACTCTCTTCCTGGAAAAATGCAGGAGTTGAAGCTCTCTGTTTTTTCTCCTGAGCCCAGTTCTGATTCCCTGTGAAGTATTTCACTACCAGCTCTCACATCTCACATCAGAATTAGACGTTCATCCATGTTTCTCAAACGTCAAATTTCAAAGTGTTTAAGGTTTAACTTTAGGTATTAACTCTGAATGGTTAAGGTAAGTGTTAAGGTTCGGGATAGGCTTAAAACAAACAACTTTCTATTGCTGGATTTGAACTTGCAACTTTTGGAGTCAGAGGCAGATGCTTAGGCCCATCCACCATCCCCTGTCCACAACACCCCAGCAAAACCCAAACCTACTTGAAGGTAACAGCGCTCACTGTTGCCGCTAGTGGCTGGTTTCCATATCATCTCCCGACGTCCTCAGACATGGATGAATACTGACTTGTATCAGGGGTGACCTGCCTGGTATTTCAAGTGTTCAACAATATTGTATGGGAGACTTGCCCATGGTCATTGTGCTGTGTTCTGTCTCTGTTGTGTTGTAAAACCGTGTGACAGAGATTACAGTTAAATCTGTTCCCACCTCTCTGGATCTCCCTGGTTCACCTCTCTGGACCTCCCTGGTTCACCTCTCTGGACCTCCCTGGTTCACCTCTCTGGACCTCCCTGGTTCACCTCTCTGGACCTCCCTGGTTCACCTCTCTGGATCTCCCTGGTTCACCTCTCTGGACCTCCCTGGTTCACCTCTCTGGACCTCCCTGGTTCACCTCTCTGGATCTCCCTGGTTCACCTCTCTGGACCTCCCTGGTTCACCTCTCTGGACCTCCCTGGTTCACCTCTCTGGACCTCCCTGGTTCACCTCTCTGGACCTCCCTGGTTCACCTCTCTGGACCTCCCTGGTTCACCTCTCTGGATCTCCCTGGTTCACCTCTCTGGATCTCCCTGGTTCACCTCTCTGGACCTCCCTGGTTCACCTCTCTGGACCTCCCTGGTTCACCTCTCTGGATCTCCCTGGTTCACCTCTCTGGACCTCCCTGGTTCAACTCTCTGGACCTCCCTGGTTCACCTCTCTGGACCTCCCTGGTTCACCTCTCTGGACCTCCCTGGTTCACCTCTCTGGACCTCCCCTGGTTCACCTCTCTGGACCTCCCTGGTTCACCTCTCTGGACCTCCCTGGTTCACCTCTCTGGATCTCCCTGGTTCACCTCTCTGGACCTCCCTGGTTCACCTCTCTGGACCTCACTACTGCCTGTCAGTCCCCTAACCCCCACACCTTGTCCCTAACGCTGTCCAATGAGAGTACGAAGCTAGATGCCGTCACGGTAGACGGGACTATTTCAACTTTTACCGTCTGCCGCAGCGTTGTTTTCTACCGGATGTTGATTTGCACTGTTTGTTTACTGAAATCACCATAGCAACGCATAGCGTCGTTTAGGCCTGTCACTAACTGTCTCTGGGAGGTTAACAACAGGCCTGTCACTAACTGTCTCTGGGAGGTTAACAACAGGCCTGTCACTAACTGTCTCTGGGAGGTTAACAACAGGCCTGTCACTAACTGTCTCTGGGAGCTCAACAACAGGCCTGTCACTAACTGTCTCTGGGAGGTTAACAACAGGCCTGTCACTAACTGTCTCTGGGAGGTCAACAACAGGCCTGTCACTAACTGTCTCTGGGAGGTTAACAACAGGCGTGTCACTAACTGTCTCTGGGAGGTTAACAACAGGCCTGTCACTAACTGTCTCTGGGAGGTTAACAACAGGCCTGTCACTAACTGTCTCTGGGAGGTTAACAACAGGCGTGTCACTAACTGTCTCTGGGAGCTCAACAAACTTCATTTGTCTCTGGAGTTAACAGCAGGCGTGTCACTAACTGTCTCTGGGAGCTCAACAACAGGCCTGTCACCTAGCTGTCTCTGGGAGGTTAGCAGCAGGCGTGCCACTAACTGTCTCTGGGAGGTTAACAACAGGCCTTCACTAACTGTCTCTGGGGGTTAACACCAGGCCTGTCACTAACTGTCTCTGGGAGGTTAACAGCCAGGCGTGTCACTAACTGTCTCTGGGAGCTCAGCAACAGGCCTGTCACTAACTGTCTCTGGAGGTTAGCACTGGCGTGTCACTAACTGTCTCTGGGAGCTCAACAACAGGCCTGTCACTAACTGTCTCTGGGAGCTGTTAACAGCAGGCCTGTCACTAACTGTCTCTGGGAGGTTAACAGCAGGCACTGTTACTAACTGTCTCTGGGAGGTTAACACTAGGCCTGTCCTAACTGTCTCTGGGAGGTTAACAACAGGCCCTGTCGCTAACTGTCTCTGGGAGGTTAACAACAGGCCTGTCACTAACTGTCTCTGGGTTAACAACAGGCCTGTCACTAACTGTCTCTGGGAGCTCAACAGCAGGCCATCATAACCCTCTGGAGGTTAACAACAGGCCTACTTTTGTCTTGGGAGGTTATCAACAGGCCTGTCACTAACTTCTCTGGGAGCTCATCAACAGGTGTCACTATCTTTGTCTTGGAGGTTAACAACTAGCTGCACCTAACTGTCTCTGGGAGGTTAACAACAGGCCTGTCACTACTGTCTCTGGGGGTTAGCAACCTTAGGCCTGTCACTAACTGTCTCTGGGAGCTCAACAACAGGTGTGCTTACTGTCTCTGGGAGGACACAGGCACTGTCACTTAACTGTCTCTGCGAGCTCAGCAACACGGCCTGTCATAACTCTCTGGGAGTTACAACGTGGCGTGTCCATGTCTGGAGTTAACAGCAGGCCTGTCACTTACCTTTGTCTCTGGGAGGTTAGCAGCCGGCGTGTCACTATCTGTCTCTGGGAGCTCAACAACGGGCCCTGTCACTAGCTGTCTCCTGGGAGATTAACAGCAGACGTGTCACTAACTTTGTCTCTGGGAGTTAACAACAGGCCTGTCACTAACTGTCTCTGGGAGCTCAACAACAGGCCTGTCACTAACTGTCTCTGGGAGCTCAACAACAGGCGTGTCACTAACTGTCTCTGGGAGGTTAACAACAGGCGTGTCACTAACTGTCTCTGGGAGGTTAACAACAGGCGTGTCACTAACTGTCTCTGGGAGGTTAACAACAGGCCTGTCACTAACTGTCTCTGGGAGGTTAACAACAGGCGTGTCACTAACTGTCTCTGGGAGCTCAACAACAGGCGTGTCACTAACTGTCTCTGGGAGATTAACAACAGGCGTGTCACTAACTGTCTCTGGGAGGTTAACAACAGGCCTGTCACTAACTGTCTCTGGGAGCTCAACAACAGGCCTGTCACTAACTGTCTCTGGGAGCTCAACAACAGGCGTGTCACTAACTGTCTCTGGGAGGTTAACTCAGCAGGCGTGTCACTAGCTTTGTCTCTGGGAGGTTACCAACGGGCGATGTCACTACTTCTCTGGGAGGTTAACAACAGGCCTGTCACTAGCTGTCTCCGGGAGGTTAACAACAGGCGTGTCACTAACTGTCTCTGGGAGGTTAACAACAGGCCTGTCACTAACTGTCTCTGGGAGGTTAACAACAGGCGTGTCACTAACTGTCTCTGGGAGCTCAACAACAGGCCTGTCACTAACTGTCTCTGGGAGATTAACAACAGGCGTGTCACTAACTGTCTCTGGGAGGTTAACAACAGGCCTGTCACTAACTGTCTCTGGGAGCTCAACAACAGGCCTGTCACTAACTGTCTCTGGGAGCTCACCAACAGGCGGTCACTAACTGTCTCTGGGAGGTTAACAACAGCGTGTCACTACACTGTCTCTGGGAGGTTAACAGCAGGCGTGTCACTAACTGTCTCTGGGAGGTTAACAGCAGGCCTGGTCACTACCTGTCTCTGGGAGGTTAACAACAGGCCTGTCCCTAGCTGTCTCTGGGAGCTCAGCAACAGGCCTGTCACTACACTGTCTCTGGGAGGTTAACAACAGGCGTGTCACTAACCTCTCTCTGGGAGGTTAACAACAGGCCTGTCACTAACTGTCTCTGGGAGGTTAACAACAGGCGTGTCACTAACTGTCTCTGGGAGCTCAGCAACAAGGCCTGTCACTAGCTGTCTCTGGGAGTTAACAGCTGGCGTGTCAGCTAACTCTGTCTCTGGGGGGTTAACAACAGGCCTGTCACTAACTGTCTCTGGGGAGCTCAACAACACCTCCTAACTGTCTCTGGGAGCTCACAACAGCGTGTCACTAGCTGTCTCTGGGAGGTTAACAACAGGCCTGTCACTAACTGTCTCTGGGAGGTTAACAACGGCGTGTGTCACTAACTGTCTCTGGGGTTAACAACAGGCCTGTCACTCCCTGTCTCTGGGAGGTTAACAACAGGCGTGTCGCTAACTTCTGGGCTCAACAACAGGCCTGTACTAGCTGTCCTGGGAGGTTAACAACAGGCCTGTCACCTCTAACTGTATCTGGGAGCTCAGCAACAGGCCACTGTCACTAACTGTCTCTGGGAGCTCAGCAACAGGCGTGTCACTAACTGCTCTCTGGGAGGTTCCGGGCCTGTCGCTAACTGTCTCTAGAGAGGTTAAGCAGGCGTGTCACTAACTGTCTCTGGGAGCTCAACAACTAGGCCTGTCGCTAGCTGTCTCTGGGAGGTTAACAACAGGCGTGTCACTAACTGTCTCTGGGAGCTCAACAACAGGCCTGTCACTAACTGTCTCTGGGAGGTTAACAACAGGCGTGTCACTAACTGTCTCTGGGAGCTCAACAACAGGCCTGTCACTAACTGTCTCTGGGAGGTTAACAACAGGCCTGTCACTAACTGTCTCTGGGAGGTTAACAACAGGCGTGTCACTAACTGTCTCTGGGAGCTCAACAACAGGCGTGTCACTAACTGTCTCTGGGAGGTTAACAACAGACGTGTCACTAACTGTCTCTGCGGAGGTTAACAACAGGCCTGTCACTAACTGTCTCTGGGGGGTTAACAACAGGCCTGTTACTAGCTGTCTCTGGGAGGTTAACAACAGGCCTGTCGCTGGCTGTCTCTGGGAGGTTAACACAGGCGTGTCACTAACTGTCTCTGGGAGCTCAACAACAGGCCTGTCACTAACTGTCTCTGGGAGGTTGCAACAGGCTGTGTCGCTAACTGCTCTCTGGGAGCTCAACAACAGGCCTGTCACTAACTGTCTCTGGGGGTTAACAGCAGCGGTGTTAACTGTCTCCGGGAGCTCAGCAACAGGCCTGTCCTAACTGTCTCTGGGAGGTTAAAACAGGCGTGTCACTAACTGTCTCTGGGAGCTCAACAACAGGCCTGTCACCTAACTGTCTCTGGGAGGTTAACAACCAGGCCTGTCACTAGCTGTCTCTGGGGGTTATCAACAGGCTGTGTCACTGCTAACTGTCTCTGGGAGGTTAACAACAGGCCTGTCACTAACTGTCTCTGGGAGGTTAACAACAGGCGTGTCACTAGCTGTCTCTGGGAGCTCAACAACAGGCCTGTCACTACTCTCTGGGAGGTTAACACAGTGGGCGGTCACTAACTCTCTCTGGGAGGTTAGCAGCAGGCCTGTCACTAACTGTCTCTGGGGGGTTAACCGGCGTGTCCTCACTTGTCTCTGGGGGGGTTAACAACAGGCCTGTCGCTAAGCTGTCTCTGGGGAGCTCAGCAACAGGGCTGTCACTAACTGTCTCTGGGAGGTTAACAACAGGCCTGTCACCTAGCTGTCTCTGGGAGGTTAACAAAGCTGTCCCCTGTCTCTGGGAGGTTAACAGCAGGCGTGTCTCCTAGCTTGTCTCTGGGAGGTTAACAACAGGCCTGTCACTACTGTCTCTGGGAGCACAACAACAGGCCTGTCACTAACTGTCTAAGGTTAACAACAGGCCTGTCACGCTAGCTGTCTCTGGGAGGTTAACAACAGGCCTGTCACTAACTGTCTCTGGGAGGTTAACAGCAGGCCTGTCACTAACTCGGGAGGTTAACAACAGGCCTGTCACTTCTTGGGAGGTTAACAACAGGCCTGTCACTAACTGTCTCTGGGAGGTTAACAACAGGCGTGTCACTAACTGTCTCTGGGAGCTCAACAACAGAGCTGAGGAATGTACTGTTCCTCCCACTGCCCAGTCCCTCCCACTGCCCAGTCAGTCCCACTGCCCAGTCCCTCCCACTGCCCAGTCCCTCCCACTGCCCAGTCCCTCCCACTGCCCAGTCAGTCCCACTGCCCAGTCCCTCCCACTGCCCAGTCCCTCCCACTGCCCAGTCCCTCCCACGGCCCAGTCCCTCCCACTGCCCAGTCCCTCCCACTGCCCAGTCCCTCCCACTGCCCAGTCCCTCCCACTGCCCAGTCCCTCCCACTGCCCAGTCAGTCCCTGCCCAGTCC